>NW_009927538.1:0-46922 GCF_000696875.1 Nestor notabilis | reverse complement strand
CCTTTCCAACCCTAACTATTCTATGATATCTTTGCAAATCCATTAAAACTTGACTAAATTATGTGACTAATGAGTTCTGAAGAGGAAAGAGCTTTTGGGGCTAGAGAGGTTGGTTTTTCAAGAGTGTTGCTAAAATTAGCAGATGTTTACACAAACATTATTTAAGATAACTTCCCCTGCCCTTTGAAAGACTTAATAAAGAAGATTAGGGAAATTAAGGGGTAGTGGATAACACAATATATGATACAGTTATAAGATATACTCACTTCATATAAAAAAGCAGCTGATTTCTACAAAAAAAAGTAGCTATAAATTTTACAATAAAATTGTACCTGGCTTTTTGAATTTCATAAATAACTTGTGTTGATGTGGAAAATGATATTAAACCCTGCTGAAAACAGACAAAAAGAAATAAAACTTATCCAAATGCTATGACAATTATACAAGAAAAAAGTAGAAGCACAAGTATAAAACAGAACATGATAGTAAGATTTCATCTTTAACTTGTCTTCAGAAGTCAGATCAACATTGTTTATGCTCTTCTAAGAGAGTAAAACAGTATTCATGTACCACTTCTCAGATCAAAGAGATTAATTACATTAGGAAACTTTACATTTTCTAGCATTAGCAACCTACTGTTTGATATTTTGCACACCAGAAAGTAACATTATGTCTGAATTTTTAAAAATAAATAATAGGTCATATCACATCAAGACCTTTGTATAAGCCAAAGTCTAGAAAGAGAAGAATACAACAGTAAGATAAAGGTTACCTTAATACCTCCTTATTTCAGCATTACGCATCTGTGAATCCTACTGTATTAATATCCCACAGAAACAATAAAGACTAAAGCTACACAGATGGAACCTAAACAACCTTTCTTCTGCAAGAATGGCAAACTTATTCCCCTTGCCTTCTCTGATTGCTCTTAGCCAAAAAATTCTCATGGTATTGAAATAGTTACTAGCATTGGTGAGAGGTGCACACATAGGTGAAGATACAAGCTGGAAAAGGGGAAAAGAAGGGATGGTAAAGAAGATTCTCAAGTTTCTTCTTTGGAAGGCATTAAAAATAATAGAAAAGAGCTTTTCTTTTTTCCCTGGAAAGGCTTGTCCTGAGGCTTCCCAAGTCCTTAAGCCTCCTAGCAGACACTGTGGGAGTGAAGCAGTACTTGCTGTAGAGAAAGGGAAGGGATCACTTAACCAGCTTGCACACAAGCAAATCCATGAGACCCAGTAGGAGGCATCCAAAGGTGCTGAAGGAGCCAGACAAGGTCCTTGTGAAGGCACCCCCTATCATTCATGAAAGATCAAGGGAACTGGGGAGCCTGTAGAAGAGATGGCTCAGGGTGGACATTTTTGCTCTTTTCAGCTACCTAGTCAAAAGATACAGAGATGGAGCTAAGCTCTTCTCAGAGAAGCATGTTTATAGGACAAGGTAACAGACAAGTAGAAACATAAGAAATTCTGGTATTTGGGAGGAAAATTACAGTGAGAAATTCCAGTGCTTTAAAAAGAATTTTCACCATGAGAGTGATTAAGTACTGGAAGAGGTTGCCCAGGGGGGCTGTGGAATTGCCAGCATACGGGGTGTTCAAGGCTCAGCTGGACAAGTCCCCAGGTAGCTTGATCATGTCTGACTACATGACCTCCTGAGGTCCCTTCCATCTAAATTTGAGGCTCTATGATTCTAACATTCAACAAAGTACTGCCACCATGGATACAGCTGTATTAGCAAAGCTACGCTTTGCACTGCAGTAAGTTGGGATTTTTCATTTCAAATTACTTAAAAGCTCTTTTAAAGAATTACTTGAAATCTGAACACTTCACATTGTCCCCAGCAGCAGGATATAGAAAATATAATTTACCTGCAAAATTCATTGATGCAGGATGCAAATGATTTAATTATGTTATTAGATTTTTAGCAGATTAAGTAAAAATAATAATGACAGCTGCTATTAATGTAACATAGGATAGAAATAAAAAGGCTAGCAATTTTCAGGCTTTAGTCAGACCACAGCACTATCACCAGATAGAACAAAACCAAAATTATCTTGCTACAATAATACAGAATCCTGGTCAGGTATATTTAATACACAATATTATCAGAGACACAAAATTTAATTCTTTAACTATTTTCCTACATGTTATATGCTGTTTTCATTATTAAGTATTTGAAGAACTATTTTGTGTATTTGATTTTTGAGGATAAGTAACAGACAGTACTGCACATCAGTTATTATTTCTCTGCCTTTCCCTTTACTGATTCCTCCAAAATACAAAAGAACAATTATGACAGCATGCAGAAGACAGATAAACTACTGAATTTTAAAATACTTTAAAATTATTGTTGAAACAATAGCTGTTGAAACAATGCTTCTATTCAAACTATGCTTTTGAATGCAAAGTTACTATAAAATAGATTTAAATTTAATATTCAATAACCCAAAGTATAATGGTTCATTTAGCCCAAACAAAGGCTAAAACATTAAAAGGACAAAGCCTGGAAGAATTATCTGCATTGTTTTAAAAACACATTTAAAATGAAGAGACCTTAGCAAATTTAATCTGCTATGGCTGACATCATTCCTGGGCATTGATTCAAATTCCAAATTTAATTTCAGTGAAGCTTTAGTAAAAGTAATGCCTTCTGCAGATTCAGATCCATCTGACTGACATTATCTACAAGTAACTTAACCAAATATGGCTTCTGTAAACAGTTCTTAAAATCAAGGGTAGATTAAATATATGTTACACTGGCTTGGGACAACATTCTGCTTGACGTTGCTTACTATTAGCATGGTTTATGCCCTTCCAAGTAAGTCTCTACACAGGCTTTAGAGTTCTTTTAAAAGTATTTTTTCTTTTAGACAGACACATTGGTTTTGTCACGATTTGATTTTTGTCACGATTTGACTTTTTGCTATATTGACATAGTGAAAATGTATGTATTACTGCAGAGTGATGTATGGCATGGTGAGCAAAGCACAGAAGAGAGAAAAGGAAAATCCAGGTTGGGGAAAACCTCAGCCATGTTCATGACATTTAGCAAGATTTTAAATTTGTGGCAATTGTAAAAAGAAGACTAAAAGAAATTTTATTTATTTTACTTTTTTTATGGTAGACAAAAAAGTGTACTCACCTCATTCCTCTTACTGACTTTGCAAAACTGGCAAGAAGTTACACGAGTTGAAGCTTGCTTGGGAAATTTTTAGATTCCAATTTTGCTCAGAAAAATTATATGAAAGTACACTTGGCAGAGCCTTCTATAATCTCTCAAAAGACCACACTGGAATTTGCTAGGGATTGACAAAGATCCAAGTACATATATTTGCATATGCAAAAAACATTACTTGCATGAAGAATCTGCATTTGTTCCTACAGACTGATATTTAATGAAATCAATTAATTACTAACTTACATAACATCTCATTAATCCTCATTAGTGTGCATTTTCATAGTTCCTAGGATTTCTATTTGTAAGTATTTGAGAGGGTAAATACTTCTCAGTCGCGGTGAAACATACACATACTCTTTTCTACTTTTTTTTCTTTAATTACAGCATTTAAAAACGAGCCTATAAAGGTAGACAATCATTACAAAAATTAGTATATCTCAAAGTAAATCATAGATAAAGATAAAATCCATATCCAAATTATCTCCTATCCCTTAGATTGGAAGGCTAGAGAATATGCCAAAAAAACCATTTGCTAAGTCACTCAGAACATCAGGTTATTTAACATGTCTATGGCCCTTGGGCTGATCACTGAAAAAAAGAAAGTGCTCATCAGTGAAAAATCTACTTATGTACATTTCCTTAGTTTTAGATTCCTAATCAATAAATCTCTTCAAATTACCTTTCTGTTTGTAAGAATACCACTGTTGACTATACTCTACATAATGGTATTTAGAAAACAAAATTGAAAGATACAGTAATAGATAGATTCCCTTTGTGGACTATGAATGTGCCTAAAAATTTCTGTGTTAACAAAGTTGTTGAACTTAATTAAAATGAGTACTAAGAAGGCAAACAGAATTCTTACTTATTTTAATAGAATAAATGTCATCTCTCAACACTGCCCCACACAATTACTGGCAGAAAAAATTCTTCCCACACTGCAACTACTTCCTAAAACTCTGGAGCTTCTATTGTGGTGGTTTTTTTATTCCCCATTACCTTTCTTCAGTCTACATCTGTTACTTCCTAACAAAGAAAAGGGGAGAAATTTCTTCAGCTGTGACCTCTGCCAACAGCCATCATAACTGGGGGGTAGAAGGATGGGGTGGGGGGGGTGTTTGGTTTGTGTGTTGTTTTTTTTTGTTGTGGTTTGTTGTTGGTTTTGGTTTTTTTGGAGGGGGGGTACAGGAGGAAGAGGAAGGGAAGAAAAAGAAGATAAAATGCACACAGGTTTAGAATATCATCAGAAAATTGTGAAAGTTAGGAAGCTCCAGATGATAGTTGAGACTGAGTTCCAAAAGCAAGCCTGATCTGCTTGGTCAGAACAATTTAAATTGGGTCTTAGTCTTTGCTGAAGGCAAATAAACCCCAGAGAGTGTCTTCTTCCAAATTATTTTTTTAGACAATAAAGCCTAACCATGTCAGTCATGAAAGAATTGATTTCTTTTAAAAGTGGTGGATTTAGAGTTGTAAGGATTCTAAACGACAACAGCACCCACCTTTCAAAAGTCTGCCCAATAGGGATTTCTTGGCAGCTGGAGGCATGTGGTGCAGCGTTTTCTTACATAAGGAAAGGAAGGGGCAGTGCCAAAGGGACAGAATGGTAGGCCATAAATGGAGAAGTTAACCAAGGCCATTGTGGATAACTTCACCCCATCCATAATTAACTGCTTGTTTGTGCATCTATAAAACACAATTCAGGACACAGAGTTAGTATAAGTACATCCTTTTAAACCCTTTTCTAATGCTTTTTTGAATCACTTGTAGGTGAAAGTTTATTATTCTAAATTGAATCTTATGAATGTGAAATATTTGGTATACCATAGTTTACATAAAGCTCAGCCAAATGTTAGAGATTATAGCCTGTGATAAAAGGAGCTGTATCTCCAGCACAAAATAACGTAGAAGAAATGGTGGCCAGCTTTCACTATATAGCCCTGTACAGTAAATTAACACCAGGCCAAGGCATCAAGAGCAGCACAAACAAAATTATGCTTGGCACTGGTGCAAGCTTCAAACAAATGTGGCCTTTTATAACTAAAAAATATTTTGTTCTGCGGAATCATTTTAGTCCAGAATTTTTGATTCTTCCTATTCTCCACATACTTCTAACAGCACGTTATCTGGTGGCTTGAACAAATATTATTGCTAGAAATTTATTGCTAAAAAATACACAGTATCCCAAACTTCTCATAATCTCTCCATATTTTCCAAAGCAGCTCTTTGTTTCATTTTGTGTACAAGGCTTCAGTTGTTTGGATGAAGACAGCAGCTTAGAAGATCTTTTTTTATGCACCAAAAACAATAGGGAAAAACTTCGTAAGATTTATGCTCAACATTCTTGTTGTAAATTCAGTGTAAGTAAAAATAGACCTAATCCAAAATCAGTGTAAACCCATGGCATCCCAAAGGATGATGCAAAATGTTTACAGACATGCTGGTAAACTGAAATTGAAAAGAAACAAAGGCAAAATAAACTGGCAATGGCAAAGAAAACAAACAACAGGAGACAAAACCAAAACACTCATCACTGATCACACTGAGAGATTATTTTTTACCCATAATCTGTTCACATAACTGTCTTCAAAATCCCAGCAATAACATGGAGTTTAAAACTAAAAAGAATTCTGCAATTAAGAATTTACGCTCTCCGAATAAATTGTTCCTAATCAGACTTGCTATTTTTTAAAAGCAAGAACAGCATCAAGAATAATAATGAACTTACAAGACAGCCACTTTGAAGAAATTAAATCCTTGTACTTTATCCTCCTATTCCTTTCATTTTTGTCTTTCTCAGATATGTACATTTAGGACTTAATTATACAGAAAACACAGTTATTTGATCCCATGCCAAGAATCCACTTGCTGAACAAAAACTGCAAACAGGAGAATAAATTTGAAAAACAGTACTTTGGATTTTTAATTAACTGATAAACAAAACATCTTGGAAATCTGCATTAATTACATACTGAATTTCAGAAAAGCAAATAATAAAAAGTGTAACTGTAGTCCTACTTCAAAGTAATTAAGACAGAGCGCAATTTGAAACATTAGTATCTTTTTGAAGATGCTTACACAGACACGTCTGCTTACAGTCTGAATTGCAGACCAGCTAACCCAGCAAGGCAGCCTTGCCTACAGTGGATGTTCCAGGGCAGTTATTAAGCAAGCTATGAGCAGGCTGCTGCAAGTTCCAACAGCCACTAGCTACCACTGCCTGGAGAGTGCACAATGACAGGTAAGTGGCCTTGCATGCATCACCTTGACACTACATGCTGAAGGCATCCAGTACTTTTGTTAGTTTATCTGAAGCTATGAAGTATCTTTATGCCCTGTTTCAAACCACAATGCAATCTGAGCCACTTGTCAGGGGGTACAGCTGCTGGCTCCTACAGAAATAAAGAAAGGAAATAAGAAAAAGAACTAATCATGCCAGTAGCATTTTAGTGATTGTTCATTGTAAATCCATTGTAACAATATTACTGGAATTATTACTACTCACCTAATTAATATCTTGAAATATTTGAAAGTTGAAATCCTTTAGAGTTAGCTGATTTGGTTTTGGATTTGTTCTTTAAATCTGAAGGAGCTAAATTTTCAATGGGACAAGTCAGCCCTTTCACGTGCCACTTTATGAACCTGTTTCTCCTTGACCATTAAGCACTCAAGGACAGTTGCAAGGATTTCACAGAAATACCTAGCAGAGGTACATAACTCTGGAGTGTACTTGCTTGAGGCTGGGTTCTCCATGACATTGTCCATGGGAGTGAACCTAAAACTGACTTAAGAGTCTCTTCAGTTAGTACAGAACAAACAAAAAAAGGGGCTTTTGTTATATGTAGAATCAATATTCTGCTTTTTAAAATTCCTATTTTAGAAAAAAAATATCTAAATTTTATGTTAAATCAAACCATAGCAATCTGGGTTTGCAGCTAAACCTTTGATCATGGGAATCACTTATTAAATCCCACCAATTTTAGGTATCACTGAAGGTGCTTTATACTTCTCAAAAACATTAAAATTGGATCCTATATTTCTGGTATTTTTGTTTGTCTACAAAAAAGAACTCGAACTATAAAAAGAATTAGATCATCCTGTTGTCACACAGAGTTTAAGACTGGGAAGGAACAGAGACATGAGAAGAATCCTCAAAACTAAATTACAGTAAAGCATGGAATATATTCAATGTACTTTTATCCTAAGGAAGACCTTTAGGATTCAAAGCTATTAAGTGAAATACATGCTAGCGTAGCAATAAGGCATTGATATCCAAGTTTATTTTAACTCCAAAATTTTCTCTTTCCATCTTCCTCACCTGCAGTCTCATTTATATGAACAAATACAGTCTCCAAATTTTCAAAGTATTAATTTTGCCATATAAAAGTTCCATAAACTTGGCCTTTTCAACAGCAAATACATCATATTCAAAATGTTCTTAGATGTAAGTTCTCCCTTATTTATTCTTCCGTGAAGACCACAGATGGAGATAACATTTGCTCACAACGCATTATAGAACAGACTATTTAATAATCAACGTGTTGGAGCACTGTTCATTTTGCCTTAAAATAAGTAGCTTTTAAAAGAAGTAAGTTCCAGTGGTTAAAACTAAGAGAGGATTCTTTTTCCTTTAAATGCAGCACAAAAGTTAATGAATGTGCAGACAAAAATCCCAAGAGAATTTACAGCAATTGCAACAAAATTTATACTTGTAATCGTCTTTATGAGCACCCTAAAGTTGTAGTGTAATTCTGACTAGTTAATAAAAATGCACTGTTGAGGTTTAATGAGAGTAGAAATTTAATACTCATTTGATAATTGAAAACTGAACAAACCGATGCATCTATGAAATGATGAAACAAATCTGTAAGAAATGACAAACAGGGAAGGGAAGTCAACCATGTGCTGTTTTCTTGGTACATAGTACAGAAATGTGCCTTGAACTGGCACTAACCTTGTCCCTGCTATAACAATAAAACTGCAAAGCTAAAACAAACCTCTTTTCCAAACAAACCATTAGATATTTTATTTCTATTAGCAAAAGTACTCTGGCAACATTTTAATGCTATGCAACAAAAGCAATCTGACAAAGGAAAATAAACTCCAAAATCACAAACAGCTGCACGCAGGAAAACTTAAGCAACATAGCACAAAAAATAAAATACATCCAAGATTAAAATAATTTCTATATTCCATATTCTCTCTCAGCTATTTGCAGAAAACACCCTTTATAAAAATAAAGACCAAAATGGCTAATGTTGCATTTTAAAAGACATTCATGTAACAGGGCACCAGTGTTTTGAGGTTTGATTATACAATGTTTTCTATATGAACACCTATTTATTTGAATTGATGCAAGATGCAGCCTTTCGTAAATACAAACCAAAGCCACTGTTATAAATTGCTCATACTCAATCAGTTCATCCCAACAAAGCCTACTTGTAATCAGAAAAAACGTTTTCATGTTTTTGCTATATTGTAGACAAAGACATGGTCTGCCTAAGTCCATTATTTTTATTTATTTATTATTTATTTTTATTGTGATGCATGGTATAGAATGATAGTATTTATTAAATTCAGTTGGTTTATGCTATCATATACCTGTTAAACCCCTCTCACACTTCACGAAGAATTCATTCTGGTACACTGAAACATGTGCATATGGATACCAATGAGGATGTTAAGCCTGTGAGGAAAATACGGAAGAAACACATGGGATACTTTATCCACTACTAAATGAGAAGATGAAAGAGTATTCCTTTTTATTTTTGATACCTTTTTGAAACATTAAAGTCAATTGATTTTGTAAGTAATTGTGATTTTGTAACTGCACTGTTTGTGTCTCCACAGACACTAAACATCCAAATAAAATTCCAAGTTTAACAATTCTTTATTCTTTTCTCTTTGTATATGGCTTCTGCATATGAAGATTCAGTATCATTTACCAGTACCACACTAAATGTGCAATTATAAACAATTCTAATCCAGATATAGGTACATACACACACAGAGGAGCTTTTGAAATTATATGCTTAATAGATGAGATATCCAGAATAATATGTTCTGACTATTTTCTTATAAAACTTCCTTTATACTCACTGATACAGATAACTGAACTTGAAATGCTGAACTGCTGCAATGCATTTTTTGAAATGAGCAGGGTAATTTATACAAATTATACTGTGGTAAATTGGTCATATCTGCTAAATTTAAAATAAAGTACTCTTTGCAGTTGTTTTCATTTATATACTGAGGATTTAACTTTTCCTACAACCTAAGTAATATTCTGGTCTCTGGCCAGACTTTGTTACAGAAACACCATTAATTTAGAAGGAGATTCTTCAGGATCCTCCTCAAATACTTTATCATTTTAATTTTTACATGTTATCAGTGATGCCATCTTCTCAGTAAACTGGTTTAATAATGGAAACACTGGAAATTTGTAAGTACACCAGCCTAAGAATCTGGAGAGGGGGTCTCTGGTTTTGTCAGAAATTACCTGTATGACCTTGCCTAACTTGTTTGTCTCCCCATGTCTCAGACTCCCCTTTAGTAAGCAGAAGTGAAGCACGTGTCCCCTGTCATAGGTTTGATATTCATCATTTTCATCATTTTCATTTTCATCCATTCCTTGACATGTTTCTTAAAGAGGGAGAGGGGAAATCAGGATGCCAAAATAGAAAAAGGTATTTTTGGAGCTATCTGGTAAGCATTACATGTGGAGGACTTGTTGTTGTTCTGTTTGGGTGGGTGGGAGGGGGAACACGACACTGGGGATATTTTAGTGGGTAGAGTGCTTTAGATTTTGGTTCCTTTTGGGGGGTTTTGTGTTGTGGTGGGCTTTGGGTTTTTTTAAATTCTCAGTGCTAGAAATCTAGATTCTCTATGTTAGGACTGTCCAAGTTTTTCAAAGTTCCTGCCTCACTTGATGGAATTCAGTCTGTGTCCCTCCAAGAGAACCCCACTGCAAAACCAATCCAGCATTGTCTGGAACATGCAGACACATATGCAGACATTTGACTGTCCAAACTGCACACACAGTATAGCTCACAAGGATGATCTGGAAACACTCCTGTAAACTCTTACCATATCTGGAAGCATATGGAAACAAAACGGAACAAAAAAAAAGTCTTTCTCACAGAAAAACTCTGCTGTGCCATCCACTAAGGAGCAATTTGCTCCTTTTAGCTAGATAAAAGTGTAATCCTTCACAAACACTTTTGCAGATCATGTTATATCACTTTGTAATGCCTCCACATGAATGTTTTCCAAACTCAGCTGCCCAAAAATTCTAGAATACTTAACTGCTAAAATATTTTAATCCATGTAAACAATTTTTTGACATGTAGTGAAAAGGTGTGAATTCAGCTAGAACCTTTGCAATATACTTGGATTCCTCACTGAGCTCTATTTCTTTTCAAGTAAATAAACATTCATAGTCCATCAGTGAAATAACAGGGGTTTTAAAATATAAGAAGTTTTATGCCTTACTTGGGCCCTTAAAAACTATGCGAATTTCAAAGGCTCATGTATATGTTGGCACTTAATGTTTCAATTCTATTGCATTATATCTTAAATATACATCTTAAATATATGTGGAGATGTATCTTAAATATGTATTGTTGTCTGCGTGTTCATTTATTTCAGCTTTATGTGTTACATCACATTTTCTTCCTTCTTATATCTGCTTTTTGTTCCCCACTAACTGATCCGCTGCTGTTACAAGCAGGTCTAGGCCAGATTAAAGACCCCAACCTCTAAACAGACATTCAGGTTCTGGTTACAAGATGGACAAGTAAAAGCTGCCAAGGTTGGCTCTCACTAGCACTTCCTTACTTCTAGAAGCTTCTTTTTCCCTAGAACACAGTGTGCAGCCAAGAAATACGAGTTTTAAATGAAAACCAAACTTTGCAATCAATCTAAATGGGACACGGTCACAGAAGAGCCCCTTCAGCCACTCTCCTGCCATCAGCAGAGGCTGGTTTCACAAGAAGCATTGGGGGCTTTGCTACCACAGAGCTCTTCCACCTCATTTCAACTTGCATCACACCCAAATGTTTTTACTGGCCCCTAAGGAATAGTATTTCAGTGGAAAACAAAAGAAATCTTTGGAAAAAAACTCTCTTCCCTTCTGCTCTTGCTACAAGTGTACATTCTGTAAAGCTCCCCTTGCTTGCCTTTATCCAAAGTCTTTGGAGATTACTATGGACACAGGATTTCAGATCTGTTTCCTGCTTAATGGGGACCAAAGTAAGATATACTAGATGAGCTTTTGTTTATTCTTCCAATTTAAGCCCTTCCTTTAAGCAAATCAACAGGCAAGCCCTTTGGCTTACAAACAGCTTAAAAGAAAGGACTTGAATTATAAAATATATTATCCTAATATATTACTAACAAAATTGAATATCCTTTTGTGACATTTTTTCATTCACAATAATTTGTTAAAGAACATGCTTTATAAAACAGTGAAGATAGTGAAATACAAAATCAACTTGGTCCTTTCTTTTTTCCAAGGAAAAATGCCCTGTTCAGAGCTACCCTCTTGTGATAGCTGTGTTTTTACTCCAGTCAAGTCACAGCTCAGTTAATTACCTCAACAATTGATTGCAATAGGAGTAAACCTACAGAGCTGAGGGCTTGATGTCTTCTCTACATGTGTGTCATGGGGATTTACACCAGAGAAGCTCTGATCTAGTTTCGAATTAACCACCACTTAGTGGCTGGAAACCACTATGCGTGTTCCTGAAGCAAATCTTACTAACCTTCACCCAAATGGAATCAAGTTCATGCTTTTCAAGACATATTTGTAATATGAATGGAAGTATGATAACTGAGGAAAATTATGACCCTCCTTGTCCATCAACAGTATCAGAGACAGTGAGTAAACTCAGTCACCTATTTGTCATAAAAAGAACACAGAAGACTTCTGTGTTTCCTTTGACAATGACACACAACAACAAACAATTTGAGCACATCAAATAATAACCTCTAGGAGTCAATAAGCTGAGGGAAAAAACACATCTTTAATGACAGAATTTTTAATCCCAGGAGCCTTCCTAAATTGTTGTTTGTTGGCTGCAATTATAGCCAGAAAAATAAAATGGGAAAGAAGGAGAGAAGAATTCATATAGGCTTCCTTATCTACAGCAAGAAGCCAGGCAAGAAGGAACAGTTCCATGCAGCTCTTCAAGAAAGCAAAAGCAGTGTCGGATGTGGTGCAAATACTATTTCTTCTGCTCATGTAGCAATTTTAATTTCTTTCAGAATGAACTTAGAGGCAATTCATTAATAATATATATGATTTAAATCTTCTATTAGGACATCTCCTTAATTAGGATATGGCAATTCACACAAGCATCAGGAAAAGAAAAAAAAAAATAAAACACAACCCAGATGCAATGATTTGCATATAATTTGCTAAAACAATTTTGATTTGAATGCAGTTAAAATGTCGCACATTGCTACATTCCTTTTTACAGCAGCAATGCCCTGAGTTTTGCTCTGAAGACAGCTGCTATGATTTTTAAGACCACCTAACCATTTTCCTTGAACATTCCTCAGACGTAAAAAGCTATTTTCCACACTTTGTTTCCATAGATACGGCGATTTTTTTTATTAATCAGAATGATAGCCTGCAAATTGCTAAGCAAACACATCATCAGCAAGCAGCTAATATTCCACGCTCTGCCTGTTCAAACAAGGTCCCACTCTGATCGCATTTAATTTTAGACAGTTAAGGCAGAGAGGGATGGGACTATTTGATACCTCCTAAATAGAGATTTTGACAGCGTGGTTTCAAGACAGAAACCCAGGTCAGTTATCCCTTAATACCACAGTTGTGGAGCATACTGAGAAAAGCAATCACTTGCTGCCTGGGGAGGAAAAATCCTTGTCAGGGAGGCCAAATTAAAGCACCATTTCATCCAAGTATTTGACTAAATTGAATTTTAATCCAAGAAACCTAAACAGACAGACCAAATCGTTTTTTTTTGGAAAGAGTTCTCTCAATCTATTGAATTAAACAGAACTCTGGAAACATGCATGCAAAGTAAAGGCTCCAGAGTCTTTTGCAGACAATGATTTGGGGTTTTTTCCATCTGCCTGAATAGGACAGTGAAGCAAAACAGATGGGCTAATAATTATTACTGGGCTGAAGTTGCCACATTAGCTTTCCAAGGCAGAAAAACCTCAACCCTACAACTTTAGCATATACTCATATACATTAAAATATACTCAGATATATTCAGAACTCAGAGATATTTTAATATAAAGAAAAATTAATCATATCCACAAACATTATATCTCTCTCTCCTATATCATCTTCACATAACTGAACTGCTTGAAAAGGACAATGAGATCACCCTAAGAATATTTGCTGCAAGGTTAAGAAATAAAATAAAGCATGGCTCCATAACAAAAAGATGGAAAAAGAAGCATGTTCCAGAAACACAGTATTAAAACTGGTTGTCCCTGAGTAGTGTTCACGAGACAGGTATTTGATACTCATGCTAAGTGTCCAATATTGACATTTTCCACAATATAATGCACAAAGTTAAGGTGCAAATCCACTCAGCTTTAACCAAGAGGAGACAGTGGTGTCATGGATAAAATGTAATTCTGTGAACTCATCTGTGCCCATCTCATATATTTATACAGTTAAATTTATCAAATAAAGTAGCAGAACGTTGGACCTCCCAAAACAGACATATAACTAGGGATGAAGCTAAGCAAAATTAAGCTTCTTTTCTGTTTGTGACAGAAATAATTTCTAGTTTCTTGGTGTTGCTGTGGTTAATGTATCTGTTATGATGTTAGTCTGTTTTAATCTAAATTTCTCGAGCAAGTCCACCACCAGTGGGCAGATATTACTATGGCAACTCAGCACAATTGGAGAAACTGTTGTGAAGTTGTTAGGCAACACAATGCCATCAGCTGCTGATGTTACTCAAGCTTAGTGCAGTTCATGCTGGAGTCATTTAATTAAGTACACCAAAAAAAGGGCATGCATTTGGGAAAGGATGTGGAAACAAGCTGTCTATGTGATAAAAAATAAAGAGTGATAGAGTTAAAAACCAGAATAAAATAAAAAAGGTGGTTCTTTTTTTTCTTTTGCAAAACTGAATTTAGTAGGTTTCTAAAATGCAGGTATATAACTCTTTACAAAAATTACATAATTAGGTGGAAAATCATATTGCAGAATTTTTTTAAAAATCTGCAAAAAAATTTCAAAATTAACATTCACTTTATAATATTGTTTCAGTTCATATCCCTGCAATAACTTTAATGTGACCTGTGTTGATCTATATAAAAGAAATCTTAGTAGCTTTCCAGAAGAAGAAAAGTCTTTACACAGATTAAGGAGAGCAAATCATCAGTAGAGCTGCCCTTCACTTCGGCTACCTAAAAAGTTAAGAATTGATGGCTACAGAGATAAGCACTTTATCTCACACAGGATGACTCCTGCAGAAGACTGAAGTACATTGCCAGAGCAACATGAACAAGCTAATGCTGCTGCTGCTGTCTGCCATGTGCTCATGGGGAAAGTCATCCTTTCTTTTTGGCATGATGAAGCAATAAATTCAAACACAACTTTTAAAGCAAGGACTAATCAGTAAAATAGGAATTTTTATCCCATGACTTACTGCTCCATCCGTCTTCTGTACAGTGAGCTGAGTACACGCTTATAGGTTTGGAAGGCAGACAGAGATGGCAATAATACCTTGCAGAAGCATTCCTCTACATGCAAAAGGAAATCCCTGCTGACAACATCCAGTCTATTGCTAATTGTCAAAGGAAATGGAGAACAGCTAACATCACAGTGATGACTAGAAAACAATTACTTGAAATCTGCAAGTGCAAAGGACTGAATTAAACTGAATTAAGACAATTTGGGGTTTTGGTGGGGATTTTTTTAATCTGCAGTTTCAGACATGCAGAAGATTTTAAAATTATGTAAGATACATGAGGTCAAAATATCACACAGAAACCTGTTTTGACACTTCTAATTAAATGTGGAGGGATTCGTTTGGGCCTAATAGAGCTACAAAAATAATGAGTTGTTTATACCTGGAAAGATCCTAGCACTACTCTTCTGCAGAGGTAAGCACAGAAGTACTAGATGAAGACAATTGCAGATGCACCTGCTTAATTCTTCAAAGTAAAAATTAGATGAGTTGCAACAGTTTTAAGTATTATCTCCTAGACTAGAAGTAACTCTCACGTCTCAGAAGCCTTCTGCCCTTAACACCTCAAGGACTGCAGCTCCTCCAATGCTGCCACTTACTCATATTACTCTTGCAACATTACTTGTGGTAACTTGTGTGCCTTTGCCCAAAATATCCATGCAAAGCTCAGATGTCCCTGTCTGAACAGTTGGAGCTCTCTAACACTAGCATCTTGCCTGACAAACCTCCGGATTTCTTTGAGGAAAGTGAAAATTTATTGGAGGGTTTCTGTTGTACTATTTGAAACACAGTAACAGGACAGGGAAAAATTAATCACAAATCTGAAAGTAAGTATTATCTAAGGTAAATATTATTTCAGGTTATAGATCCTTGACAGCATCCATCGAACTGTAGCTCAGCCCCACATCACCTCTTCATTGTACATCCACTGTCCATTGGACAATTATCTACTGTTGTTTAAGTCTATATCCATCACTCTATTTCTCCTTGCTAGGAAATACTGATCTGCTTAGTCATTAGCAGTGACAATTTAATTACTTTTTCCCAGCATCCTATCTTGGTTCAGCAAAAATACAGACTTACAAACTTGGGGAGGTATGGAAGAAGAACTTCAGCTACCTTTCCCTTTAAGCAGGAAAATAACTTTTTTTAAAGTCTCAGAAAATTCTTTTTAGTTAGAGCATTATCCAGAGTGTGAATATCAATCAAGTTGTAAAGTCAGACTTCAACAAGTCGTAAGTAACCATGTGGGAAGATTCTTAATAAACTGGAGAAGTTGACGGTCAGTATAAAAATTGTAAAATAGCTAATAAACCGTTGACAGGAGAGAGAGGATGGGCTTTAATGCAAGTGGGACTGTCAGGCTGCAGAGCTCAGCATGTTAATATTTCAGTAACTACTTTTTAGTTCATATTTTGTTAGACATACTGGTTATGATGTGAGGCATGTAAATCTACGCAGGCTTCAACGACAAAAGAATAATTTGGTTATTAACCTGCTGAAAAGCAAAAAAAATGAGAGTTTTGGCCTGATTTTTAATTGCATTTCTTCCAGCAGAAAAAAAAAAAAATAAAAAGGTGGAAGAAGTTCATGTCATCTTTTTAAACAAAACCAACACTCATTCTAAACATCTATTACATTTTGGTTTTAGTTCCAAGAAGAATCCAGGGGGATCTACTGGTATAGCCTGCTGCTGGACACTCTCCAAATATTTATTTTACATGTGTATTTTTACTTAGCAGCTTGTGCTATTGAAAATATAAGTGATGAATGCAGAATAACATGCAATGCACATGATGAAAACTCTCTTCTCCTACCTTTTCCTCTAAATAACGTAAAACGGCAATTACATAGTTCAGAGATCTTTTTCTCAATCATTTCTCTTTGCAGATCACTTTACATTCATTCATGGTCAATTCTGCATACTAGATTTTCCAAGGGCATCTACAAAACACTATACACCAATAAGGATATTCTTGGGTCCCCTCCCAATTCCATTACAGTCAATAATGAAATGTAGTTCTGTTTAGTGGTAGATAAATCAAAGTACTTAGTTGGAAAACTACATTTTAGAGAACAGTATCTTCTTCAAGCTATAAAGTCTGCAACCAGTAGCATTATCTCCAGTGATGCAAAAGCCATCTCTACAGTCATTAATGTTACTGACTGACAGTCACAGAAGCATGTAATCTGTGTATATTGTTTAGCACACAGAATTGAAAAGCAATAGTTTGCATACTTTTTTTTCCCTGACAAGCAAGGCTTCAGTGTGCTGAAGCATGTAAAGATTAACCAGCCCCTTGTTCAACAGCATTGAACCATCTTTGGGTGCCCATCTTTGCTGGTATGACTTCAGTCAATTTGCTTTCAGGAACATGTCTGCTGTTTTCAAGGTTATGTGTCTTCTTGTGCCTCTTTATGAACAGTCTATCTTCTCCACCACTTCCAAATGGTGGCCCTCCAGTTTCTAATGGAAATGTTAATCCATAGAATCATAATCTTACATTTCCCATTATTAAATTTCCCATTGCTATTTCACAAGGTCATGCAATTGCTTTTATGCAATATTTTTATGATCACTCTCACTTTTTTGTGCTTCCTGACTTTTTTGGCATGAATAAACTGAAATCAGTACATTCCTACCTTTTGTGGTATGGCTATTAGTAAGGTCGAAGTCCAAGAACAGGCTGTAGGCTGATGCCTGGGGGTATTACCTAGTAATCTTACTCCACCCTGTCTTCTATTTCTTTTGTCTTGGCCCATTTTGTATCTTTTTCCACAACTGTTTATGATTGTTTAATTATTCTGTCCTTCAAAAATGTGTTGAACAGGACTTTTTATTATTATTTTTATAACAAAAGGGTCTGCAGTTTGTCTTTTTCATTCCATTTCTTCAAAGTCAGTTATTTTAAACATCATTCTCCAGTCTTCTGATGTCAACTAAACTAAATATAAAACCTTTCACATTCCATGGCCAACAAATGTCTGGAAAGGAAAAAACAGATCCCTTTTCAGATGATCATATTAAAACTTTTTGGTTTTCCTTCCAGATGTAGGAATCCTCTTTTTCATGAACTTATTTCTGATAACCATCCTTTTTTTTTTTTTTCCTCTATCAACCTTAGTAAAAACTGAAGCAAAGTATCCATTTAAGTTTAGGGGCAATGTCCACATTGTCTTTAATCTCCAATTAGAAAATATCTGCTAACAGAGAATAAAGTCAAACAGAAAATGACATTATTATGAGGCATGTAATTTCAGATATAGATTGTGAAGCAAAAGTTACTTCTGGTGGTGAATCCTAAAACAATCACAGCCATCGGGAATGGATCCTATTTATACGTGATTTTAGCAATTAGTGAGGATATAATATAAGAAATAACTTTAGAGGCAATAGAATGAACTTAGAACAGCTAGTTAGTTCTGATTAAATGGAAAGATAAGTAAAAGCAGATATAGTCCAAAGATTCAGTTTTAAGTGCACAAACTTGATTATTAATGGAATGATTTAAAAATTAAAATCTTTGAGATTCGAATATGGAAGAAACTTGAAATTTCTTTCCCTTAGTGGTTCTCAGACTCCTTTTCCAGTGAACTGTCATGCAGTTCCAACGCATGGAACAGTCTCTCTCTTATATAACGACCACACCTATAGGACTGACCATATGGTTGGGAAAACAGTAAGTGACATGAGAAGCTATTTGTATCTCATGGATGCACTATCTGCATTTGGGAAGTGTACATTTACATACATGGAAGCGTATGGGAAGTGTACATTTATGTATATTTTTAAATACAGTATGTCAAGAAAACACATATATACATAAGAAGATAAGTCCACCAATAGTTTTCTGCCATCCCTTTACTTCCTCTTTATCACTTACAGACTTTACTAGCAACTTTAAGAATATCACTAAAACTTTCTGCTCAAATTCAGACTCTTGCTGCATACTAATAGATCATTTTGCCCAATTTTTATTACTTCAAATCTGGCAGTCCTAACCATTTTCCAGGGACCCATTACTGATCAATAGCCTGCCAGTGACTGTCTGGAGCCAGCCAGCAGTCTGGCACCTGCCTTTTCCCACCATCTCCTGGATTATAGTACTGTCATCCATAGCAAGGACTTACTTTAAACTTGAACTCCAAACACAGCACCAACATACAAAGATCTGCCTAGAATTAAGACAGATGTAGTATAAAAGCCCAGGCCAACTCTCTTTATTCATTGTACACAAGCGAAGGAATAACAAACTTGGGACCCTAATTGTCCCCACTGAATGTCCTTCAGCTGAAGGCAAGCCTGTATCCACGCTGCTGAGGCACTGGATTAGACAGCCATGAGCATGATCATCTGTTGGCATTGGTGGACATGGCCACCAGAAAGGGCAGGTCCTGTCCCTGCATCAGCATGCTACAAGCAGCTCCACAAGGTCCAGTATCTGAGCTTTTCATACATTGTAATTCGCTACAATCTGTGCATCTGACTTCCACCTCACTAAGTGACAGTACTATAGATAAAACTAAAAGTCATACTTAAATCAGAAATGACTCAATAAAGTAGCAATTTCACCAATCCTGAGGGTTTTTTTTTTAAAGGATTCTGCTCTGGAAGTTAGACCGTAGCTCACAGTATGGGAGAGATGAGAAGATGATAGCAGTAAAGGTGAAGTGCTCTCCAACAGCAGGAATCCCTGAAAACATTCTATCTGACTCATTAGGAATTATTCTTAAGCTGAGCTGAGAAAATTGAGTCATAAATGACTCATCCACTTACCAGATGGGAGGAAAGCATACATGAAATTTGGGACTGCCACATGGTGAACATCATGAGCCACTACTGCTTGAACTGTGAGTCAGCTTCACTGCTTGCCACAAAATGGGGAATATACAGAGTGATGGTGCAGAAGCAACACACGCCTCCACATTATGGCTCGTCCCCATATTGAAGTATCACAAAGAAAAGGTGTTTAGGATATGACTTCCATCCCCATTTACCTACCAAGCAAGCACAATGTTAACTAGCTTTATCCAAATCAGGCTCATGTCTTAACTTTTCCACAGCTGTAATGGGTAATCGATAAAAGATCAGGAGTTGAAAAAGATTTTGTCACATCTGCTCTGTTGTAGATAACTTCTTAGTCATTAAATATACATAGGTATTTTGCTACCAAGCAAAAGTGCACATTAAAGGCTAGTGAGCAATGCCAGAAATCTTAAACATCACACATCATAACTGCACCAATAAAAGTGGAAAATCAAGGCAGAGAGAAGGCAACAGCCACTCATCTTCAACGCCACTTGCCAAATTTCAGGATTACACACTTTGTCTCCTAGAATCAGAAATCTCAGATAGCTAAAGACTAATTTCAGAGTGTGGATTTACATCAATCCCTTCATTTGACCTTCCATTTTCTGTAGTCAAAGCCTCTCTGAGCTGCCTGTGTACATGGCGGAAAGTCCATAACATCCAACTCCTTCCTTGAAGCCCTAAGCAGTTTGCTCTAAGACAGGAGAGCTACTATAAATCAGCTTCAAGCTGACATCTAAAAATACAAAGCACGTAGCCGTCCACCCTTTTTATGGCCTGACATCTGACAGTTCATGGTCAGTCAAGAGCCCCTGAGCCCTGTCCTACTTATTTACTTACTAATGTCATAAACAGTTTAGTCAGACATAGCTTTAAGTTTTTGTCTTTAGTCCTACAGTCCAAACATTTCGGATTTCCACCTGAGTGACTGCAGCACCCTCCCTGGTGGTAAGTTATCCTGCAGCTTTAGCTGAACAATATTCATTTGGCACATACTTGCATTAGGAGCTGAAGATGTAGCTTCTATGGGAATGAAAAGCATTTGGAAACCAGGGTCTGCTGGGTGCCACTCTACATCAGAATTTAAACCTCAGCTCATTGTGGTCACTCTACAGATGGGTATCTCCTTCCAATCATGATACAGTTACTTCTACTGTAAGTACAACAGAGATTTTCATAATTCCGCAGTCAAAAACATTATTACCTGTCACATCCACAGAAATCATCTTAACAGGCGTTCCAGTATGACCTAATTCACCATAAAGTTCAGCACTATTTGCAGGAATACCTCATGCAGTTCCTGATAAAAGTATCGTGATCTAAGTAAGCATTACCATTTAAGTAAGTTCAGCTACAGAAGATATTTCACAGTACATAAGGAAAATTTGGGTTAGAGTTTTTGCTGGTCCATAACACCAGATACCACTGCACATATTCTGACAAACCCATCTGCCAGACATGAACCACTGAAGCTGTTTATTCAGCCCTGGTTTCAAGCAAGAAGGTCTCTCGAATTTTACTTTGGTTAGCAGTCTACTGCTAAATTATTCCAAAGTATGGTGTCTGATTAAAGCACAGTTCTGGGGGCCGAAAGATCTGAAAACTATTGCTTTTGTACTCTCTCACTGAGCCCTACATCAAAATAAATTATAATGTTTGTTGTTTGGCTTCTTTATCTGTGAAAGATTCAACTGTAAAGCAATTCAAAACTGTATTCAAGAATTTCAAAATCCCTGTGTAATTCTTTGGAATGGAATACAAGGAGATAACATTGCTTTTGAACTGTATGCTTTAAAATGTTAGAAATAATTAGAGATTTACAGGAACTGTCATAATAACAATTAATTTCTCTTTGACTGCTAAAAATATTAGTCTAGTTAAAATCTTTAAAGACATCAATCACATCACAAAAGTTACCCCTCTGGCAGAAACTGGGGACATCAGAAACTCCTAAAAGAACTGAAGTCTGGCTTTCTGAGTTAGCCTATTCCTCTCTCCTGTCCCCAAGACAAGCCTGCAAGTGAGTTTTCCTCGCTTTTACTTTAGGGTACTAGAAATTGAGTGACTGCAAAATGAACTGGAGTTTCTTTAAAGAGTGGAGTATGTTTCAGTAGAGAACAGGTACTACAAAACCGGTCAGCATGAGCCAAGTCACCTCCTATAGCTACCTGGAATAAACATGTGCTGTTCAGATTAAACATAGTCCTTGATACGGCCACAGAAGATACATAAAGCTACAGAGGCTCTAAGGTCTGCTACTGTTGTTAATGACTCATATCCTGTATTTTTCACATAAGACAGCAAGTTCCAGCTATTTATGGTACAGCCCATTAAAAATTTCTTTTCATGAAGAAAAAATGCTGTCAGTTGCCATTCAGGAGTTGATGTAGGAGGCCAGCTAGCATGTTACAGAAATTACCAGAGAAAAGTACTATAATCACAAAAAAGCCAAATGCTTCCTCTTAAGCCCTTTCAGATAGCAGATGCATAGTCATAAGCAGAATCCTTTGTCTCTGAAGATTTTGTTCATATACAGATCACCCTAGGGAAAAAAAAAAAAAAAGATGGGTGGAAAAATACGGTACTGATTTCAGTCCACTTAGTTTTATGCTCTTCCCCCGACTCTATACCAAAATGTACGATGTGAACATACCTTCACCATTGTGGAACTTGATGGGGAAGGAGCAGAGTGTGTCTGTGTGCCTGCCGCTGACTCACGTTATACTCAACATCTTGCAGGCAAAAGCGTGAAGAATTCTTAAATGCAAAACTACAATTTATATTAGTCTAATTAAATCATCAAAGAACGATTTGTCCAGTTAAAATGTGATACTAACATTTATAGATCAAATTTTACTGAGTCAAAACTGACATACCCAGTCTTTCTACTACCTACTCATTTCTCTCAGCCTTTCACCATCCCTTTGGGTCTAAGGTCAGTCACTTCAGCTTACAGGAACACTGTAGTGAGACCTCAGTGTCCCAAATCTTCACTGTGAGGAGCATGATGGTGGTGAGCTGATGTTGATGCTGGGGGGAGAGAAAGGAGAGTCCTCCTTTTTACAAGGAGTGTGATATTACATGGATGGTTTCTTATTCCTCATCCTACAGACCACTTGGTGCTATTTTTATACATTTTCTAACATGTTTTTACACCTTTTTCTTTCACCAAGTGTTTCTATACCTGGTGGTTATTTCTTATAAATATTTTAAACAATGGGAAAAAAAATCAGCTACAGAATTACTATGCTATAGGAACTTAAAATAAAACCCATAGTTACTGCTGTCAAATTTCAGTTGTGAACCAACTCAGCAGTCTATAAAAAAATATTTAAAGACATTTCTAGGTAAAAATGCTGACTATTTTAATAGATGCCTTGTTTTTCGGTTACAATTTTTGACTTATTCATTGTATCCAGATGCTAAACACTGTTCGTATTTCACTACACGTACAACAAGAGTTCCCAATTGCACAATGTAATTAATTTCAAAGTAGTCCCTGATTGCTGAGAAATGGTTTATAAAGTCAAAATGGCCCTTTAAAAATATCATCAGGCAGTAAATTTACAAATGCTGAGCTTCAGGCATGTAGGAAATTAGGTGTTAGGAGACTTGAGTATGATATTGATTGATCTCTCCAGAGTCATATTCCGCCATTATTCCCCTTGGAATCAACAGGAATTCTGAATGAAAATCAATAGCAGGATATTATGCTGTGACTAAATGCCTTAGGGATGATGTACATAGTGAAAAAAATGTTGAGATCATTTGAGACAGGATTACTGACAATATAAACACAATCCAATACAGGAACTGCAGCTCTGTTGCAAGGAAACATTCACAGAATGATCACAGATGATGTGTGGTCTCACTTTGGCATTACTTACATGATCAATTCTTAATAGGGATGGGTAGTTTAGTAAACACGTCTGTCATAAAAGTGGTAGTCGGACACCTGGCACAGGTTTCCGAAACAGGTTATAGAGTTTCCATCCACGCAGATACCCAGATCCCAACTAGACACGGTCCTGGGCAACCTGCTGTAGGTGACCCTGCTTGTCAGAGGAGGTGGAAATCAGTTCTCAGGTCCACCTATAGAACCACTATTTTCTGGTACTCTGCAAGATTCTTGACTGTGGAATGGTCGCAAAGGGAAGGCGTTCAGGAGGTCTCTAGTCCAAATTCCTGCTCAAGGCAGGGTCAGCTATGAGGTCAGATTGCTCAGGGGTTTATCCAGTTTAAATTTTCCAAAATTAAATTTGCAAATGACTCCTCTGAGCTACATGTATATCAGCTGAGAAACTGGCACACTGCCAGAGAATAACTGATTTACAATCTACTACTGACCTGGAGGAAATATGTTGAAACTGCCAGCACAGAGGTCAACAGACAACTCAGGATTCAAGATGCTTCTGAACTACTATGAAACTTCCTGGATCATTGTTACAGCATATAAACATGAGACAATGAATCCCAATTAATTAGTGCACAACACTGGACTCTGCGAGACATATCTGAAATACCAGTTCTATGCTTTAGAGAATGCCATTCTTTGTCATAGTAAGTAACTTTATTGCAACAATAAAGCAATTTCTATGGATTGGATTTAAAGGCTCAGATTTTAAGACTTCTTGCTCCAAAGTGATGTGCAGTCTGGCCCACGGGGACTCAACCTGATACTTTTCTCCCAGGTGTCAATCAGAGTAACGCCTTTACTAAAGTAAACTTTTTCTGACTCGTGTGTTTGGCCAAAGCACGTTCAACTCAAGAGGAACACTAGGCAAAGAGCAGGAATAGGACAGAGATGTTTTGCCAAGGGCCAGAAGTGCTTCCACTTTTGGCCAGATTATTCTGAAGATGGAAACCAAAATTATTACATAACACCTAGGAATCCTAACACATACCCATATCCTACTGAAGGCTCATCACAACAGTTTCACATCTGGAAAATATCAACTGAGCAGAAACAGTAACAAGTCAAAAAGCATTCAGCAAAAATCCTCCAGAAACTTCCAAAGCTTACAACAGCCCCAGTATGGAAAAAATCAGGTAGCATCTGAATGTCTACAAAATCAGTAGAGGCAGGTAAATAAATCAAAACTGGTTTGTTTAAAACAAACAAACAAGCAAACGAAAACCCACAAAACAAAAAAGGAATCATGCTGCCCCAGAATAAAAAAAGAAAATCAAACAAAGCCACCCCCCACACCACTCACAGGTCACTGCAAGCTTTTCAGTTCTATGTTAAAAAACGGAAAATAGTGATGAGTGTATGATTTGATTCAACTTTTTTATTTATCTCATTTGTTCTTTATACCATGGATGTGAGGAAGATATTTTTCACAATGAGGGTGGTAAAACACTGGCAGAGGTTGCCCACAGAGGTGGTGGATGCGCCATCCCTGGGGACATTCAAGGCCAGGCTGGATGTGGTTCTGGGCAACATGATCTAGTGAAAGATGGCCCTGTTCACGGCAGGGGGGTGGAACTAAGTGACCTCTGAAGATCCCTTCTAACCGAAACTATTCTATGATTCTACTTCATAGAGGCCATTATCAATAGCTTAGGTATTATGTTGCAAAATTTCTACCAAGAAGCCTGTGCGCATGTGCTCGCTAGGAAATGTGCAAATGCAAACTCAACGCCTCGAAGCATACGGCCAATGGAAAGTGCAGCATGAGAAACTGTATGTGTCCTACACAAAGTGCTTTGGTTAACCCTCTGCCTATCACTTCATTTCTCAATTGTGTCAAAGAATGAAGCTGTATTAATAGTGCCTACATTTACTTTCATTAACTGATTATAAAAATAACAATCAAACAAATGGCCAAAGAAAAGAGACTAATCCATGCACTTCAGTTCATTTGACCTCAAAATACCACCCATCAAAAGATTCCTTGTATTTTTTATTTTTTTTTTAATATCATCACCCACACACACTCTAAAACTTAAAAAAAAAAAAAAAGAAAAAAACTCACTAAATAGTTCTTTGGAAATGTATCTACATTTCTCTCTTCAAAGGTAGGAACAAGCACGAAGGAAACATTTTTAGCAGCACTTTGAAATTCATATTGCAGAGAACGGTTTGTGAAGTCTGAGAGCATGCCATGCAAATGACCTTTCCTTTCTTCCAAGTAATTAAGATATAAAAGACCCTTAAACTATATCAGCTTTGGCATGATTGTCTCTCAAGTATCTGGATTTAATCATCACCAAGATGCCTCTCACATTCTCTTCTGTTGTACTCTTATTTCATTGTTTGCTGTTCCTATTACAGAATTTCTGCAATTCTAACAGGAAAATTTACAACTTAATCTTCTAAAATGTCTTTTTTCCTTTCCCCTCCCCTTAGAAACACCTAAAGCTCACATTAATCCCAAGACTGGAAAGGCTGATCATACCTAAAAGTTGCAGAGAGTATAAAGGAAGAAAATAGGAGAAAAGCATCCTGACATGAAACATAATCTAAGATTCACTGCCAAGCAGTTCAGAATGTTTGTATTTCATTGTGCATCTTTTCTTTGATCGTGTCTAACAATATATTTGAAAAATGACAATAACAGAAACATCATCTAGCAATACCTGCATTAATGGATAACATATATTTCACATTAATTATATAGTATGTAAAAATGTTATTGCATATATGGGATTAAGGGCTTATTACTTGAAAGAATTATCAAAAGTTACATGGAGCTATGAATTAAAAATACTGCCTGAACACATCTAAGGCTGCTTTGTTTTGCTTCTATGGTTAAATGGAGGCCTTATTATTCTAGTTATCAATACATAACCAGGAGTCTTTCTCATCCTCAAAAAAGGAATGATTTTATCCCTGAGCAAGCTCGTGTGATACAAATGAATATATAAATCAAATTAATTATAAATTTGGCAAAGAATCAGGAAGTCTTAGAGGATTTGCTAACAACAATAAATTGCTGGTTAAAAAAGTCAGTCACATACTTGTATCACATATATGTTTTGACAGAACAAAGACTGTAAATATTTCCTTTTTTGTAGGATTTTCTTCTTTTCTACCTGTTCTTGGAACTCAGTTCTCCCCACATTCAGTTACATAGGGATGAAGATCTCCATAAAATATTCCAACTTTTGCACATTAAAACAAAACAAAAAAAAAACAAACCCAAAGCCTACTTAAGCTCTAAAATCCAAATGTTAACTTGGTAACTTCTTATTGAATATACAGTGAGAACAGAAACAGCCATTGACTTTAACGAGTGTAATAAACCTTTCTGCTTGTTTTCCTACTCCTTGGAAATCAGCAGCCCACTCAAGGAGTAAGCAACTCTGCCTGGCACTGCACCTGACACAGGTAAGCATCTGCAAGTAGATGCTATTACAGACCAGAAGGAACTTGGCAATATATCATTGCTAGAGAAGGCAGCAGTTCTTCACTCCCAGGCCAGCTCCATTCCATCACACATCTGGCTATAAATTAGTCAGATTAGATGCAGTAGTTCTCCATAAAGAAATATTCAGGAGGCTGGAGGGTATGAGTTTGAGTGCTGGGACTAGGTAATGAACAAGTCTATTTTAAAAAATAAGGAGGGTCCAACTCTAGATCTTGCTTGGATCTATCCTTGCTACCCCTAAAGGCTACGACTATGTCAACACAAAATTAAAACCCTACTAAGAAAATCAGGAAGTTGTGATTAAAAGCTTCTGAACAAAGGAGCAGCAGCAGCAAGAATCTCTACTGGCAGATGGCCTGAGAGCCCTGACTTGAATGTGCAACCATGGAAGATAATTTGCATGCCTAAAACACAGACATTAAATTATTTCCTTTAAGAGCTGGATACTTTTAGAAGAGAAGCTTACAAAGACGGCAAAGAGCAAGAATTAAACAAGCAGGAAAAATGTCTAATAGAGGAAATCTTACGGGTAACAGGAACAAATGATTTAACTACTGATATAAATGAAAAATAGTATCAACAGCACACTAGAAACACTAACATTGTAGTTAGCACTTACCTTCCCTGAAAGCCAGCTTGCTTGCTTTCTCTCACTTAAAGCTCCATTAGCATCACCATATTAGTGGCTAACTATTGCTGCAGACATAGCGTAAAATGCCTGGACACACAGGACCCCTCTTTCTCTCTCACAGCAGCAGCACTAGACCTTTACTTTTAGGAAAGGAAGGAGCTTTCAATTGCCATGCTTCACTGTGCATCAACCGCACAGTCCTGTTACAATCGACCCTGTGTGGAAAGCAGAGCAATGAAACTAGAAAAGGTGAGAGACACTTCTAACACTTTGAAGGACCCTCGACATAAGTGATAATAGTCATGTGAGTGCAACCATTTTACGTTGCTTAACTTTTTAATGCCAGACAACAAAGAATGTGCTTCAATGGACCACATGAACCTGATCTAATACCATACTGCTACCTAAAAGGGCAAGCTCCTTTCCCTTACCCTAAGTATTGTATTACCGCTGCCTCCCTTGTATTAGTGCAAGCATTTGTGTGGCCACATGGTGAGCTTATCAGAAAACTGATTTGGCTGGAACTAAGCCAGCAAAAGAACCCCATAAAAACTGATTAATTTTCAATCAGCATGGTTCCTTGTTCCAGCATACTGTGTGGTCCCTTGGCAACAACCCAAAGCACAGGGCAAAATGCATAGCAGAGGATGAAAGGGAAGGCAGGATCTCTCTCTACAATAAAAGTATGGCTTAAAAACACTGATGTCAGAAACATGGTATTAGTTAAACAATCTGAATGGGAATTCTATCCTCAATTAAGATGTACTGAAAAAAAGGCCAACATTTCCTTAGTAATTAAAATGAGAGATACGTGGTTCAGTAATGCATCTTTGATTATAGAGGACTGCTTACAATTTTCTTTAAGCAGATAAGTTTACTGAAGTGAAAAGTAACACTGTTCTTGTCTTTCTAGAACAAGAACTTGATACAAATGCTGCACACTTCATAAAACCAAGAGAGACCAAAATAGTATCTCTGCAGTCAGTGCTCCAAAACATGAAAGCAATGGCTGGGTATGCTATTGAATGAATCATAGGTGGGGAATGAATTAATTACTGTAAAAACCTCAGTGCATAAAGCAGAGAAACTAAAGGATATGCAGTTTGAATTGTTTATTTCATTGTCTTTTCAACATATTTCTAAGGTATAGCCAATCTTTCATATCTCTCAGAGGCATCACCATTGCTCAGGGGTCTTCAGCGAAACTAACCGCATCTGAACTGCTTTAGTGTCACATAATTTGGATATAACTGCCACCAAAGCTTTTCAATTTCTTCACTGACCAAAAAGCACAATCTAATTTCTTCAATTCTATTTTTCTGTAGTCACATTTGTATGTGTATTCAAGACCAACATGAGAATTTATCATGCAGAAGTGGTTATGCAAAATTGCATCTATTTCTACCCTAAAAGGGTGGGGGTGAGGGAACTTATGCCTTTCAACAAGAAACTTTAATGTGGAAAAACACGGTTTCTTTTGAAATGTCATTCCTATGACATTTTTGCCTTTTTGGAGACACGTGGCTTGTTTAAACGACACAAGTACTACGAAGCCCACAGTTCCCCAAGGAAATGGAAATGTGAGTCCTATTTCATGCAGTTGCATAAAACCACAAAAAACCTCAAGCATTAAATCTTAACTTTTTGTTCGATTACTGCTGAACGGCGACTGTAGGATGATTACTCCTTAAATGTCTTCCTTTCCTAAAACATCCTACCAACTAGACTTTCCATGAAATAAAACCCATCTTTGCTACTGGACTTGCAAAAGCCACAATGAAGAAGTATTCTCAAATACTGTAGCTGGTTTAGACTGCTAATAAAAATCCTTTATCAAATGTCACAAAACCTGTGACTACACCAATTCCATTTGTAGATGTCTGATTGCAACTGAAATGAAATTCAGGATGTATTCAACTGTGCACAGGGATTTAATTAAATCCTTCCAATACTTGACATTATAGATATTCATAACACTTAATTTTGATCACAAAATTTCTTACAGTTCAGCTCCCTATGTCTTGAATGGAAGTTCAGTCCCATATTCAGTATTAGACATGAAAGAAAACAGGAAGAGTTACTAGTAAAAGTGTATGGCTATATAACATCCTGCCTTTGAAAAGGATGCAAAAGACATATACAGACATTATTAAGCTTTACAACATTCACTCAAGCAGGACTGCTGCAATGCCACTACTAGTATAATGAAAGAAAACACCTTTAAGGAAATCTGAAACTGTCAGATAGCTATATACTTTCCTCCCATTCTCTAACTGCCAATAGCATTTACTTGCAACTGGAATTTTCTCCTCTAGAAAGCAGCATCTCCAACATCAGAGCATCCCCCCGGCACTCAGTAGTCCAAAAGAATTGGCATCTAAAGGCACTACATCAATCTACATATTCTTCCCAGGTTATAAAACTTTATTGATTTTTCTTTATTTAGTGCAAAAAGGGCATGGTTTCTGCCTTCTGCTACCAGTCTACTCACAGGTTTTCTCCATGTCTGTGCAGCACTCATTCTGATTCAAGAGCAAATACTACAAGAGTGGGCTTGATTTCTCTCACAGGTTTTACCTGACCGGTCCTGTACAAAGGCACTTCTAACCATAGGAAGTTCCCATTTTAATAAATACAAGTTTCTACCAGTCTCACTAGACAACACACATGAGATACAACATTATAGCCACTCAACTCATACCACAAGGGTAAAAAGGCACCTAAGAGTGCTTTACAAAACTACATATAACCCATATATTAACCAAAACCAGCAGTTGTTTGTGGAATGTTTTTGTGATACCTATTGATTTTTTTTGTCTTCCGAGTCACAATATCATGTGTGGTATAGAAAATTGAACTTCTCTAAGAGGCAGAAACAGATTGATCTTATGCTATAAAGAATGAAATGGCAAGATCTTAGCGTCCATAAATCCATGCCACAAAAACAGCTGCATTTCACAGGTTAAAAAATAAAAATTTAAAATTCTAAAATGACAGAGCAGCCTTTATCATTGCAGCACAAAACTAAAAGAAGCAAATTAAACACATACGTATGATTCCTGACACCTGAAATACCTAATGCAGCACCCCTCTCTCCTAATTAAAGCACTCCTCTACTGTTCTCTCCTGCACCATTCTGTGAACATCGACTTCTATGTGATTTCTGTATCTGCAGAAACACACACTCACGTTACTGTGGTTACTCTTGTTAAACAAACCTGCACACCATAAAGTTACAGGTGTTGCAACACCTATTAGCATCAAGTAATATTTAGGAAGAAATATCTGTTTAAAATTATATGACAAGTGATGCTATGATTAAGAAATAGGATCTACTTGGATAAAATTGTCAGCAATTCCAAACAAAACAGAGGACACAGGAAATTCTGTTATTCATCATATGTATACTTATACACATGTATATATGCATATTACTAAATAGTACAATTTTTTTATATCCAGTTCAATTGGGATTCTCTAACATATTACATAGATTAATAAAAGGATTAATAAAGATTTCTTGCCCTCAGCATTTTTCATAGATTAATTTTTAGAATGACAAAAACAAGGCAAAGACATCAAGTCAATAAGTTATCCATAGTTTAAGGCTGGATTTATGTACATCACATTAATCTGTACTTGCTAGAGAACACTACAGTCTCCAAAGAAAGTACTTTCCGCATTTCTGTATGTGCACTAATCTCAGTTGCAACATGTTTGAAAGATCAGCCTTTACCTTTAATGGTTGCTTTTTGAAAAATAGAACGATGATCTCAATAGCAATTTACACATGCTGCAAGTGACACATTCTGTCTGTCCTTTCTAAATAAATACATAATGAATATAATCAAGTAACCCTAGACCATGATGTTAATCAGTACTGGAATATAATTTATCAGTACCCATTTGTAGTTTCATATGCAAAAACAATTAATTAGCTTACAGAATTACAATTACATAAAGAAGACATTTTAATTATCTGTCAAAAGTAATACTAGACATAGCTCTTACTCATCTTTGGGCACATAAGATTCAGAAAAAATTTCTAAAATCAGACTTACATGTAACATGACCTTTTCTACACTGAACAAGTCAAATCGGGCAAAGAGATGGAATTTTTGAAGGCTTTAAGACAATTAATCAGAAAATTTTTGCAGTGATCCCCAACTACATGCTAGAAAAAAAAAATAGACACATAAAATGCACACAGAAAAAAAGATTTGGAAAAAGCATCTGATATATATTCAGTTGCATAAGTAGAAACAGGATATTTCCTACAAATGACAATGGAGAATTCATCTGCCAGCACTAGCACTGGGGACATAAGATGAAGGGTCTAAAATATTACATATTACAGACTGTTAAAGTTTAGCTTATTTTGAAAGGTTTTGGTCAAATCCTGTAAATAGGAGATTTGCTTTAGTAGAATTAAGATTCCACAAGGGGGAATAAAAATCAATAATCACTTCAAACCCCATAATCATATTGATCTTCAGAGTGAATCAGATTATTTGCTAATAATACTAAGCTTGCCAGTACTGTTATGCAGTCAGCAGTACCTCATGCTTACAGAAAGCTAAAGTTACCTTTAAAAAGGGTTCACTCAAGTATTCTTCACAACATGAAGCTCAGAAAGTCATTAGAACAATGAAGCTGTTCACCATTTAGCAGCATTAGGCCTTTATTTCTTAAATAGGAAAGCAAATATTTTAAGTATTTCAAGACAATCACAGAAACTGCTAAGTTGAATATGAGGTAGAACAGCAGGGAATAGGAAGACAAAACTGCCAGCTGACTTCTGAAGTGTATAACATACCATATTATAAGAATTAGACCAAAAAATAAAAATAAAAATGTGCTCTGTTAATCACCAGAAATTCCTGTCCAGATTCAAATTACTGCAAGTCATCCCAACCCTGAAATTGAAGACATCTAGTACCATAACAAGAAGCAACAATTTTGTATTTTCTGATAAGGTACATTATCTCCCTCTTCCACATTCAGCCTTCATTGTTCCAGTGAAAGGGGAGAACCACAAAAGTCAATTCCTTACACAGGGTCTGGAGAAAGGAGAGGGAGAAAACTCTAGATCACCGAATAATATGATGCAAACCAGCAAGATTAACAGTGGTCAAGACAAGACTTTTGTCAGTTCCCCTTGGGCTCCTAGTTTGTTAGTATCACAGAGGATACCCTCAAAACTTACTTTTGCAAGTTCCTAACCTCATGGCCACCCTTACTTTACCAAACCTTTCTTCTACAGATTCATCACCCTCTAGCTTAAGGTAACTTAAGTTCTGACAATGATATACCTTTTCATTCAGTTTAGACCATAGAGTTTTGTCTTTATGCAGTAAGACATTAATTACTGTTCAGTAGGATACAACAGTTTGCAAAAGCCATCTGTCTAAAGATAATGAAGCCCACATCTGGCTAAGGATTCAAGAGAAAAGGAAAATACAACTATTTAATGAATTCCTTAGGATGAAGAAAATGTGTAATTCACATCTAAATCACAAGTATTTGCATTCTTCCATCTCACAAAACAAGAAGTAATCCTAAAATGAGCCATATTTCATTGAAATTTACTTTGCATACCTCTCAAGTATAATATTTATCTTGTCATGTATCTTCATGATTATACTGTCCTCAGTATCAACAACAATCAAGTCCCACAAAAATAATGCCTCAAAAGGGATATTAAACAACTGGTGTAAGAGTAAATAATTAACTAATATAAGTATACTACTCCAGAATTAATCTTTGATTATAGACACACAGTGAAAATATCAATCTCTATTCACACAGCCTTTGAAATGCAGTCCTGGATGTTTTATTGTAGAAACACATGTTCCCATCACTTGGATTAAACAAAATCCTTCAGCAATTTTTTATCTAGTTTATGAATCAGCCAGAAAAAGACAGGCACTGGAGCAAAGCTCATCATCTGTTTACCTGATATTTCATGCATGCTGGCCAGCATGTAGCCCTTCTTTAAACAGAGCCCATTCTCAAGAAGTTGGTGTTTACTTACAGCAGTAAAAAACCAAATCCTTCATTAGAGTCCAGCCAAATAAATTCAAGCCCACAAGTGGAAAAACCCTCCTATGATTTACTTCTGCAAGTTAGAAACCACCTTTATTATAAAAATGTAAGATGACTTTGTTTGAAGGACACGTCAAGATTTTTAGTTTAGAATACAATTGTATACATGACTGAAAGCAGATTCACCAATTAATTTTACATAATTTCCTTTCAGGCTTGTTGTTCGCATAAACAATTACAGAAAGCTAGAATTACTTTCTACAAGCGTCAGTATGATGCAGGACTAGCATATACTTATCTTTGCTTTGTCTAATGGAAAAGAGCTTTTAGGCTGTATAAAATGTTAGTGATGAAATTGTCAATCATTCAAACAAGTAAATAGCTTTCTTCCTCTGAATCATGCTTTCAGAAGATTTTCATAGCTACTTAACCTCAGGCCTTCACTGCTTGTGAGTTGTTACTTCTGCTAACGGTTCTTTCTCTCACCCATGTCCAGAAATCTTTATCTCTAGCTACCTGGAAAGTTCTGGGATCCACAGGCCTGCCTATTTCTCCAGACTCCATGAATATGAACTTCAGATACTGAAATCTGCCAAGTACAACCTTCCACCAACACCTGAATAGCATTTAAGGCACCAATCCCAGCAAGGACAACTGTCATCTGAAGAACACTCAAAAGACCACAGCCTGCTGGCTGTAATTCAGGAAGCTCCTTTCCCCACATAACACAGGAACCTGCCTCCACAGCCAGTCCTTTAGAAACGGACTTTCTCCTATTTGAGCTCATACTCCACATCTAACAGAAGAGCTACTTGAACAGTTCAGTCAAGTGCCTTTTAGAGCCAAATGCCCCAAGACAACCGGTAAGCAAAGGCTAAGAAGGCTGGGCAAGAAACTGCGAAATACAAACTGGGGTTCACATGCCTTTGTGAGGCAAACTAACACACATTTTGTAAATGGAAAAGGCTAGTAAGTGGTAGAAAGCTACAAAAGATTTCCTAAAGTGACAGTTTGTTAGGCTTCTACTAATCTGCTAATTTGGGACTATAGTCTTTTCTTATTGTCACTGTGTCGGCTGAAGAGTTTAATAATTCAGTCTGCGATTAGCTGCCTATTGTTGTCCTCGAAACAGGGTGTCACACCTTCCAAATCTGCTGCCTATTTGTTTTTATGGTAATATATCCTGGCCTGTTTTAGTAAGAAATAAAAGTTGTGTCAGAAGAATTATATTCCTGATGTTTAAACTAACCCAGTTTATTCTTACTCCGAGTAAGAAATTGCTTATGTCATTGATCATCAGGAAAACAGGAGTGCTGGTAACCTCTGTCCATATAGGTGGAACTAGAACTAGACAATGACAGTTTTCAGAAGGCTACATAATTTTTGCTTTTTCTTTTCCTTAAAGGTGCACATAAAACTACATGTTACCCCAGTATTAATCTGAACATCATATTGCCAGTTTTAAAATGGGAATAGAAACATTCCTTTGCTTCAGAGCAATGTTGTGAAAATCAGCTGGTTGATATTTACAAACCTTTTGTACATCCATGCTAAGCACTGCAAAGGCCTATAAAATTAACAATTCTGTGTTTGTTCTCCTAAGGACAGAGAGCAGAAATAGCACCGACTACTCTTCAAACCCTTAAAAAAAATAGCTTTGCACTAAATGTATACAGTCTTTTAATTAACATATTTTGATATATTAAAGCACATGAACAACCATAACTGCTGCTAATTTTTAAAAAAATGCACAAGCAGCTGTTATTTGTTACAATTAGGAGTAATTTCCTATTAATCTTAGCAAAGTTACTTCAGTCAAGTTCCTCATGATTAGAAGGTACCTCGAACTAAACCACAATAGTCTGGACTAAACAATCCAGAATAAACCACTAGTGCGTGGTGACAAATGGTCACTGAGGAAAGATGTTTGGGATAGTATTTTCTGAATATTCTAAGTTGACAAAAGCATTCTAAGAGCATAGTGTAACAGATGGATGGAGAGAGTGTGTCCTGGTAAATTGCATACATCTCTCTTCCTATTTGAATTGTAAATACCATGTTGATACAAGTTATCCTGTGAATAAGTTGCAGTACACACATAACCTTCTGCTAATGTGAAGTGTTCAAAAAAATGTTAGCTAGAAGCATGACAGAGTGATTTGAATGCAAGTAAAAGACAGCTAATACTGAATAGTATCTTTATAAACAGATTTTGATGGATTTAGCTCCACCATTTAAAAACCAAGAGAATAAATGTAAAGTGCAATCAGGATATTGAATGTCTTCAGTACCAAATCCATTGCGAACTGCTACACAAAATACGGAAGCTGTCACTCGGAATTGATAAATACTGCATTTCAGTATTTTATAAAAACTATCCTCTTTTAATATAAATTTTGGAAACATTCCATCTTCCAATTCCTTGAAATGAACATATCTAGCACAGTGAACATGAGGCTGGGCAGTTGAAACTGCATCCAGACCGAAACTGGGAATACTTCCTATCTTTGAGTGTGCATCTTCACTACATAACGGGAGGCAGCGGGCACTATGACCTGGGAGTATCATGGGCAGGAAACCCAGTCACGCAGGATGGAAACAACATCATGTAGTGTAGGTGCAGCCTTAAACATTCTGTCTTGGACAAAAACCTTGATAAATTCAAAATCCTCTTTATTTAGTGAGGAAAAAATGCAATCAACAGGTTAAGGATTAAAATTCAATAATCATTATAGCCATGAACCATGCTGTAACATGTAAGGTCTATTGTCCAGTGTCAACTGACACACAGCTAGTTAGTTACATATCATGCCGAAAAAAGTTATTACTGCATGACCCATATTTTATGTGCCCACTGACATGTGACAGGAAGTTATATGCAATATCAGGCTTCCACAAACGGCTGTAAAATCCTGTATTCCGACCTTCAAAATTCTGTGTTTCCACACTGCCTGCACAAGCAGAATGCCTCAAAAACATCTCCCCTGTGTTACTGCACTCACAGGGTCCTGAGAGTTCTTTGAAAAAGAGAGGTCCCAAATTGCCTTTTATTATGTAAGCACAGGACTGAAAATTCCTCTATTGTACACCTTCTGCAGTATTCAAAACATGCGGATACTGGTACAGTAGAATTGACTTTATGAATTGTGAAAATTCTAAAGATGTTTGCAAATAAGTGTCCTACAATACTGTGATATTTTCTTTTTATCTCAGAGCCAGATGAGATTTTATTTTAAATTACTCAATTATAGAAATAGTTTTATTTCCTTTGTAAAGCCATTTCTCTCAATGCAGAAAACTGTGAGATGGGCTCCCTCTAGAGTCTTCTCTCTGAAACAAACTTTGAATTATAAAAGAGAGCATCGGTCATTTATATGTGCCAAGATCGTACTTAGTTCCCTTCCAAAAAACAAAAAAAAAAGTTCTGAGCTATGAATAGTGAATGAAAAAACCTTCACATTCCCAGTTAAATGGGTTTATGTATTTGCACTCCTCTCAAGTCTCCTAATGTCTGTCTGGATGACATCCCTTCCCTCCAAAGCGTCAACCACACCACAGCTTGGTGTAATTAGTAAACTTCCTGGGGGTGTACTCAATCCCACTGTCCTTGTCACCAACAAAGAGAAATTCTTTACAGTGAGGGTGGTAAAACACTGGTACACGTTGCCCACAGAGGTGGTGGATGCGCCATCCCTGGAGACATTCAAGGCCAGGCTGGATGTGATTCTGGGCAACCCGATCTAGTTGAAGGTGTCCCTGTTCATTGCAGGGGGGTTGGACTAGGTCACCTTTGAAAGTCCCTTCCAACCCAAACTGTCTATGATTCTATGTTTTTCCCTTTGCAATGTACCAGGTGCATTTCTAGGGCTGATAGCACAGTCATCCTCTGCAGAGCCTGGCAAAGAAAAGGTATAAGAAGTAAAGAGTCTGATGCCTTAAATATTTCAGCCTTCCTTAAAACGTTAGTCTGAGCACAGAAAACTGTTTCTACAATCTCTTGAAAAACAGCATTGCTTAAAAGAATATGTTGCATGGTACAATGCAGTTCCCTAAACTTTTGATACCTATATGCCAAAATTCAATCAGCTGATTGGACTACAGGCTTAGAGAGCAACAATATTCTAGAAAAGTATAATCTTTTTAAGTCACCTCAGACTACTGAGTAAGCACCCAGACAAACAGAAATACATGCATTATGTCACATTTCCCTTACTTTATGCTTCGGTGCAAAATTACATATCATAATTACATCCCACAGTTAAGACTTTCTTCTAGTTTTACCTACTAATAAAACAAGCTAGCATCTGTTACTATGGGTTGGAAAGGATTGACAAATATTTCATACAACATCACGTAATTTTTCAAACATAAAATTAATTCAGGACCTTCTACAAATCTCACTCTGCCTTTAATTCGTATTAGCTTCCTTTTGTCTTTCATAGGTCCTACAGATCCCCTCGAGCTGGGTAAAAGATGCTGGGGATGCGGGGGGTAGTGTGCTTGGAAGGTAAGTTTTTGAAACATAATAAAAAGAATGAATCACTATCAATCTAAATTTGTTCAGGGAGAACCCCTTTTGGTCGCTCCATGTTTTATTTAAAAGGATTTCAGTCAGCGCTTATCCCCAAACCTGAATATACTGCATCCCACAACACAGGATCAGAAAACACAGTAACATTTAGTCTGCGATTAAAATAATTTTATGACAACATCCTCAAAAAATATGTTCAAACATGAATAAATTCAGTAGTTACTCTAAACCACTTGTCTACTGATTTCCTTAGGGAATCAGCAACCACAGCAGCCAACCTCCAGTAGGGTAACTTTGCAGCTCCGAGCTTATTGCAGCTAGTCCAGCAGACTGTCCGGCCTGGGGCTGAGCCAAGGCTAGGCTTTTAACATTCCTAACCCAAAACCAAGACAGAATACTTCCGAGAGCTCTGATTTGTAAGGTAGACAAGATGGAGCCAGAGTAGAGGGATCTGAACATTAAATTGGTGCATGCTAGCTGAGACTGAGCACCACATTTTTAATTCCTTCCTAGGAGGCAACAGTTAAAACATCTCTTCTGGTTGAGCCTGGTACCTTCTGTTCCAAAGCTCTTCATAACACTAGTACTGCTAATCCATCCTGCCGCTGAGAATAGCGCAATTGCACGAGCACAGCTCCTCTGTGCTGCAGCCCATTTCAGACAAGTGCCAGCAGTCAGACATCCCTGACTTCACCAATGGCAGCGCAGACCATAGTAGAGGAGCAGGTCCAGGTGGGGCCAGGTCCAGGTGGGACCAGGGCCTATGTGGGACCCAAGTCCCCCACCAGCAGGTCCAGGACCCACTGCAAGGCCATGCGCCCTGGCAACACCCTTCTCCAACAAAACTGGGATCTGCCCACGTCTCAGCTCTGACATTGTTCCAGGGCAGGACCAAGTGCTTGAGTGCAGGCTCATGGCTGCCTGCTCCTGCCATCCCCCAGAACAGGCATGTGGCTCAACTTCAGCAGTGGCTGAATACTGATGCTAAAGTTGTTTACTCTAAAAGCAACTACAAAGCTCTTTGTAAATATCACAGGTTTGAATGGATGCCAAGCAGATAAAAATTGATTACATGTTTACAATAAATATCAAAGACAGTCAGGGAAGAAGCATATTGATTTGCAATATATGTATGAATGTTAGTTTACATAACAAAAATGAATCACAGTAACTTTGGCTTCCACCATAGTCTGATAAATTCTTGGCTCATAGAATCATAGAATGGTTTGGGTTGGAAGGGACCTTAAAGATCACCTAGTTCCAAACCCCCTGCCGTGGGCAGGGACACTTTCCACTAGACCAGGTTGCTCAGGGCCCCATTCAGCCTGGCTTTTAATTGTGTCAATACATTATGGCATTTCTACAGCTGTTAAATCTATTACCTTGATTGTACAGACTTGAGGTCTGCACCATTCACACACACAAAACATCCTCTTTTTTTTTTTTAATATAAAACACTTCAGTGAAGTCACGGTCTTTTTTTAAACAAACACACGTGAATGCAAAGTGCCTACAGAACTGAGACCATGTGTGCTAAACAGCTTCCTCTTACCATGAAAAATATTTCTTTCAAAATAACTCTACTAATATCCTTATAATTTGCTGATAAGAAATCACATATTATTACAACCTTTCATGTTAAACATAAATCGAGACCAGAGTTAAAGATCAAACATAAGCATTCTTGTTTTAATTAATCCAAATACTACTTAATAAAGAAGTTGAAATAAACAGATTTCCAGAGTTGTGAAGAGGGTGCTGTGACAATTCCCAGTGAGTTCAATAAAACTACACCAATCCACATCACAGGAAAAGCAGTTCTCTGGTAGGATCCAGCCCAGCAACCAGACTGGGCATTTACAACACTCTCTATTTCGACTTCAGCACATACATTTATTGCAAGAGTCTCTAGAGCAAACTGACTGAATTGATAGATGCTATAAAAAGCTAGTGTTTATTAGAAATCCTCTCTTTATTACAATTTCAGCATAGAAATTAAAACTATACGATGATTCAGAGCACAAATTAGCAATCTGTTTATGGATCATTAATTTTAACAGCAGCACAGGGAACAATTTTAAAGGACTATAAATAAAAATAATGCCATTAACATCAGTTTTAAATTAATGAGCCAGGTTTGGTTGGTTATCATTCTTTAGGCTCATTATGGATATCTAAATACGAATCACAAGAAATTTAAAATATTGTGTTTATCCATCAGGCTTTTTAAACATTTTCTTTTCATCAGAAATCAGAAATACAAAGTAAATAAATAGACAATGGAAATAAATCAGTTTTAAATTCTCTGTACTATCCCAAAGGCTTAAACTGCAGCACCCTGTACAGTCAGATGTATAAAAAATTATACATGTCATACCAGTGGAGAATGCTTTTTCTCACAATGCTGCCTTCAGAAATCTAACTAAGCATGATACCTCATAGGGAAACCACATTGTATGTTCAGACAGCTACAATAGATGTAGAAAAGGCCATGTTAATACAGCACATACATGTATGCAATTTGATGTTCCAGTTATTCTAGAACATGTCCATAGTGCATAAACCTTTATCCACTTGCAAAGTGGAAGGGGCAGCATCATTACTGCAAACAACAGCAGTCAAACCCCTCCTCCACCCTTCAGTAGTAAAATACTAAATAAAACCAAAAGAATGGCCAATGTTCCCAAAGGGAGGACGATTTTAAATCTCAGCGACAACAGCTGTGTTTCTAGTCTGCAAACAAGCTGCCACACAGTTTGCTCCTACTGTGTATGAGAATATGTAGATTTGTTGGAGACGTATGATTTCCACTATACACTGCATGTTATGGTTCAGGCTAGAAGAAATGCAACAGCCATGAGGAAATACTGAGGCACAAAGACAAGTGGAATGCAGTTGTAAGAGACTTGTATGCTCACAAGGGAGGAGCCCTTCATAAATAGCACCATACAGCCCCATCACAAAACCCTTGCTCTGAAGAGCATTTACAAGAACAATGATCATTATGTCAAATTAACTATTTATGTGATAAATGTTCATCAATAGGAGTAAAAGATCACAACCTAAGCCATTAATATGAAAAACAGTGATCTTCAAATAACCCAGTATGACCCCACCAGTCCCTTTCACTGCCTTTTACAAGCATGATTTGATATCCAACTCAGCCTCCTCCAACCGAATTTACCTAATCGCTGACTCTTCTTTCTCCTTTTTAGCTTTTGCCTCTACTTCCTGTGAGTTGAGCTTTTCCTAGTCCAAGAAGCTAAGTTTGGACTAAAGGGTCTACAGGGAATAACTGCACCCTCTAAGCAAAACACCCAAGCACAAACCCATAAATGGAGAGCAGAAAACCTGGGCTTCAGCCTGGAGCAAATCATTTAGCCACAGGTACATACACACACACTAACAGATTTAACACTGAGGAACAAAAAGCTGTGCAGCGAAGGGATGAAGTAAGACAAACACAGACTTGTCTCATTTCATCCTAATTCATATCATGGGCTTAAAGTCAAACAATTTAACTTGCTGTTCATGGGCTGTAGCCATATGAAGTAGTTTGTGAAGATGGGAAATCTTAGTACTGCAGTAAGAGTGGTTTGTTTTGTTTCCAAACAGTGCCAGTCAGCTCAGAATTGCTGAAAAGGGGCCAGTGCAGCACGCACAGCAGCAGTAAGTCAGAATCAGAGTACGATGCTAAAAATCTGAAACCCCCAAAGAGATGTTTAAATGATAAATGAGAAGCAAGCCCATCTTGCCTATTGATTAAACACTGTGAGCATGAAGAACAGCTTCCATTTGTTTGCTCTATCTTTTTATTTTTCTCTACATTGATAGATGACTGCCTCTGCTATTCCCCACAAAGTGACACATCCATCATCACTTTTGAAAGTTTCTGCTTTGGTTTTAGACTTTCTGAAAAGCTGCACTGTTGTCGTTATTCTTCTGCTCTCTTTTTATAAGAACTTCTTCAAGGATACTAGGAACTGAATCATCAATATTTGAAACATTAAATGGTGAAGTACTCAGACAGCTTCAGCATCTGCTACAGTGTGGTGGTTCATACGCACCTCCACTTCAAATGCGAAGCTCATTAAGGCCCAGTCAAATTTAGGGATGCATTCGTTACAAATTAGTCATCCTTGTCCTCAAATTATTAATTAATTAGGAAAAACTGTTAAGCCATGGCAGAGTAGGGGAAGACAGGAGCTTTGGAATCTGGAGATCTGTTAAAAATTTTAACCTTTTAGTGGCCTATAGTGAAGCCATCTCTGAATATCTCTTCAGCTAAGGTGTCTGAAAATCTTATAAAATATTGTAACTCGAAGGTTATTTCTACAAAGCAATTTATCCTATTTAGACTTAGAAAAGCAACAGTGTTAACACTTTTTGTTCTTATAAGGGTGCCTATATATGCTAAACTCTGCATTAGAACAGGTGTAAAGATTTCTGGGATACCTTGATACAATGAGGTTTAAATCCCTCCAATGAGATAAACCATTCCAAGGGAAAAAACACTTTGTAACATCATAATCAGGAATTCAAAAGATCAGTGACTGGCAGACCAAGTCAGATAGAAAGTATATTTTTGTATTCAAGATCTGTAAAAAAACCCTTAAACTGTGACATATACATTACAGGAAGCTTCTGCCCCCACAGTCATACCTCATTTTATCTCCTCATCCTTTCTAAACTGTCAGAAACTGTTCTTCTGACAAGCACCTTGCAAACAGCTTTTCAATTGCATCAGAGAATCTCCAAACACACTTGAAAGTTATAGTCAAATAAAGCTGTGCCTGTTTATAAAGCCACCCTCCACTTACAGAAGATTTTGTAAATTTGCTAACAAGGCTATGGAATTTCTGGTGGGGTCCTTTGAATGTTTAGGCTTTAGTTTGGATTTGGCAGGTGGCTTTCATTATGCAAGTGTTTCCCAGAAATTCTGCCACTGGGAATGACTAAAGAGAGACACCCTTTTTGCTCACAGCCCTGCTGCCAGCTTCACGTAATATGTTCATGTTGATTCTTTAGCAGCCTGCAACAAGAATTAGTTTGAAGACAGCATGGCCTGAAAGAGCTGTATCCTTGTGGCGCTTTCAGCTACTAAACATCAATGAAATAGTTTGCAGGAAAAGGCACAGCTGATAAATGGAAAAAAATAAAAATCAGTTCCTCCTAAATTAACGACCATGCATCATACAGAAACCTTCGAACTGCTGTAGTCTACTTTAGCTTTTGATCTTCCTTAAACTGCTAGTAAGAACAGAAAACTTAAATGACAAAGATCAGTAAGTTAAAGTTCAAAATGTGCTAAATTGAACAGAATTTCTGCTCAAAATCCTCATCATTAATAATGATTGCATATCTCACTGCAGGAAAAAAAAAAAGAAGTCCTTAGGAAAGCTGAATGCTAATTTTAAAGCAATCAAGAATACATAAATGTTTTAAATTACAAGAAATGGCTCTGCAACATCTTGACTATTTAAACAGAAGCAGATGGTTTATATGGCTTTACTGCTTAATTAAACATTTTATATATTCTATAAAATGATATCTGATGGCATTCTTTCCAATTGGCTTTCTAAATTTAAATTAGAAAGTAATTTTATGTATGCACCATAATAACCAGCAAATTAATTCAAATATTCATATCAATACTAGCTTACCAACCTAGTGTCTATTTTCTAATACATGTGAAAAATTGAACTGTCCAGCTCCTCCGATTTCTTCTTCATGATAATACTAACATTTTTTCAGAATTCTACTGGGTTCCTTTATTTTAAATAGTCCTAATTTAACAGCCATTGGTTTAGATTTTTAGTTCCTATCCCCCTTACAAAAATAGAAATAGTGAAAGAGGAAAAAAATGATGGAATTTATTTTATGAAGACCTTAAAATCAAGACCTCCAAACAAGATATAGGTGTAGAGGCTACTGATGACTGTGAAAGATTTGAGATAGCTGATAATGAAGAAGGTTTAAAGAAATTGCTTAGATGTCACATAAGACAACTGGGAAAATGTATGCTGTCCCCAGGTTCCCCAGGCAAAAATAAAATCAGGTTACATAGGTCCACAAAGTCACAATCATACAGTTGGAAGAAAAAGAGGGATGCAAAGAAAAGACCGAGCATAGTGGGTAAAGCTTTCATTATATCTTTACCAAATACAGATTTGATGTGGTAATTCCAGCAAAAGGAAAGGCTTCAAAATTATTATTTATAGTTGTTGGCACTGACTTTTCAAAGCTGATTCAAAACAAACATAGTAAAAGGCAGAAATAGACAAAACAACATAATCACTAAGTCAGGGACCTGTTTAACTGTGTGACTACTAAAGACAATCTTAGATTAGTATAAACTTCATTCTGTTCTCACAGCTTATAGTTCAAATTGGCGAGAAATGGTAACATCATTTGCTGTGTGCATAAATGGCCCTGCTGAGTTATACTTCAGCATGATCTTCACGTAAGCAGATGACAAATGCCTATCACAAAGGGAAGCACAAAGTTGCTCTTAAGTGACTTGTGAGTCACGTAAAGTCGTTAAGGTCACAAGTCACTACACGCTCCACGTCAATCAAAAATACTAGCATTTAGGGATGTTGCATGTTTTAAGCTATAGCAGGTTTTCCTAGTTGTTTCTGAGCACTTGTTCAGAACCCTCACTTGCTCCTCTTGACCCAACACAAGCCCATAGCAATGAACACAGGAGCAAACTAAAACATTAATAGATATTCCTTGATTGACAAAATGCAGCTATGTCACAGTACAGTTGTTCTTATATGATCAGTACAGTGTAGAAAGAGAAATAACCCTATTTTCCCACCTAGACATGCAGACATGAATTTTTATTTAAAATATCAGTCTAAAAAAAAGAAAAACAAACCACAAACAAACAAAAAAATTATCATCATCATCATCATCATAATTAGGCATTCAACACCACTGGCAAAAAGAACAGCAGAGTAACCCACCCAGTTCACTACCATTAGGAACTAAAGCAAATACTTTAGTGATATTTTTAGACTTGCATTGTTTTCAAAAATGTAACATTAATTTAAATTAACTGAAAGTTATTATTAAAGTTTTAATCATGACTGAAGATCAAGAAATGCCTGTTCTTGTATTCCTCTAGCTAAACAAGAGAGCTTTTCTACAATACATCATGCATTGACTTCTAAGCTGCATGAGTTCAGAGAGAACTGCTTTCACTTACCTAGCAGTTGCTTATATTCCTCTTAGTGAAGTTTGGGCTGAAAAAAAGGAAGAAACACTTGACAGTTAATTACACTAAACTAACTTCAGACTGATACATTTCATGCATTCTTTCCTTAATACCCCTGAGAGACTTCATGTATCAGTGTGTGCCAAATAAACTTTTAATGACCACAGGACAATATCCCCACCCCATCTGAGAGATCCCAAGTCACTGAATAAAGAGGTAAATGTTGCCACAAAAAGCCAGTCCTACTATAAGAAGTTTCATTTAAATTCTGAAAATTGAAAATTAAAAACAAAGGAACCATCTGTTAAGTCATTTTGGCACATAACCATTGGGAAGGAAACATAAATGTTTCAGCAGATACGTTTTTCAGCATTACTTTGACAGATGTTTTGATTTCTCTAAGTTTGTAATAACATGAAAATTATAAACTAATTTCTCAGGTAGACTCTACTGGAGTACAATATGTTCATCTTTGTTGACTAAACAGTTTTTCCCCAAAACATTTCACAATGGAAATGTTTGTTCAGCTAGCTGAGCCTGAGAAGCAAACACAAAAAGCATGAATCAATTTCACTTTTAACAATGAGCCATAGGTGCTCCTATGTCAGTTTCATCAGCTGAAGCATCTAATTCACATTTGGTTCTGTCTGCGTAAATGAGAATAAGCTCAGAGAGTGAGCCCTAAAACTTTATGACATAATTTCAAACAAAGCAAGTGCATGTTGCGGGAAACTGCAAAAAATCCTGGGTTACAGGTACTATGGTATAATGCAGAATTAACTTTGAAACACTAAATTCTTGCAAAGACTTCTTGCAACGTGTATGCATTTGAGAGCCTGCTTTCCAGGCCCTGTTCGTAAAACCAAATGTGTTTTGTCTCCACAAGTAAGAAGTGGTAGCAAGCTCAAGAGCTCTTGACTTCTTAAAGAAGACCACACCACCTCAAAACACCCTATCGCTTCCCAATCCCTTCATAAGCCTGACACTGGACTTAGGTGTTAGCCTAACCTCAGTGAGGAGGAGCACACCAGTGCCCTCCAGGCAGGATCCGGCCACCCGAATTACACTTTGTTCTTTGTTTTGCTGTCCTCTGCCCAGCGTGAATGGCTGTGTTCAGCGGGAAGCCTCTGGCAACGTCCTAGGCCTGCTTGTTTTCAGCCACTAATGCCAACGTGGACTTGTGTCAGGACAGACAAGTGACCGCCTTTGGTGATCCCACCACAGTCCCTCCTGCCCTGGGCTCCTTCTCTCCACCACCAGCCTCGCCAAGGCGACGGCAGCTGCAGAGAAACGCCCCTGAGCAAATGGACGCCTTCGCAGTCTTTTGTCTGCAAACGTGAGGCACCTGGGCTGTGCTCAGGGCACGGACCGCAGTGCCTGGGGCCGGCTCTCCTGAGCAGCACCATCGCGCCGCTCTTCTCCCCGCCCTGCCACCTGCACCGCTAGTCCCGG
>NW_009927537.1:0-12241 GCF_000696875.1 Nestor notabilis | reverse complement strand
GGACAGCGTGAGACTGTGCGTGCGTGTGCGCGTGCGCGCGTGTGTGACCCTGAGTGGAGACACGTGTGTGTGAGTGCACGAGAAACACCGTGTGCGTGTGAGACACCGTGTGTGACACCCGAGCTCTCGACAGCCCGGGGAGAGTGGTACAGGGGGTGTGAGAGACACCGCTTGTGGGGGATAGGCACTGAGTGACCATGGTACCCACCGGTGTGTTTGTGAGGCACCCGCGTGTGTGAGCGGTGATGTGACACTGAGACAGCAACGTGTGTTTGTGAAAGGCACCACGTGAGATACTGTGTGGCCCTCATGTGGGTGTGCAACACCCGTGTTTGTGAGAGACAGGGTGTCTCTCAGACACACAGTGTTCCAGACACACTGTGTGTGCTTGTAACAGCCGCGTGTGTGATTCTGTGTGTCTGAGACTGTGTATGCCTTCAGAGACGCCCATGTCTGTGTGAGACATCTCTGCATGTCTGAGACACCGTGTGGCATCTGTGACACAGACCCAAGTGTGTGAAATCCATCTTGCCTGAAAGACACTATGTGACATGCCCAAGTATGTATGAAACATAAATGTGTGTGTGTGACACATTCTCGAGTGCATGTATGTCTGCAACACTCAGCTGAGTGCACAGCTTTCTCCATGTGTATGTCTGACTGCAGCATGTGTGTGAATTGCATGTTTGTGAGATACCTCTGTGAATGTGGCACCCTGGTCTGTGTGTATGTGCGAGATACACCGTGTGTGTGTGTGTGTGTGTGTGTGACACGTGTCATCTGTGTGACACTCCTGCATATATGTGCGCAAGGCACCTCCGGGCGTGTGTTTCGTGTATGAACACCCACTCTGTTGGCACAACCTGCTCATGATGTGCAGCTCTGCAGCACGGGTGTGACTCTGTGTGTGTGTGTGTGTGTAACACACATCTGCCTTTCTGCACACAGGTGCATGTGCGTGTGTGTCTGTCTGGGTATGCACACCTGACCCACTCCACGGATGTAATACATACCATACATGCCTGCCTGTACATGTACGAGCCTTGGTGTGGATGTGTGTATGTGAAGCCCAGGTACAGATGTATTTGAACTTGCTGCAGGGTGGGCTGTCTGACCCACTCGGTGTGTGTTTGTGTGCGCATAGGAGTGTGAGAGGATGTGCACACACACACAGAGTGCTTGAGATCTCCTAGTATGCACAGAGGTACTCAACAGGCAGGGCATACATACCTGTGGGACTCTGTGCTACATACACCTAGTCTGTCGTTTAAGGGATACATACGAGTGAGTTTGAGTATGCGAGAAAATCAAGTATGAAACTCAGCCTTGTATGACGGTGGACGTATGTTTGCTTGTGTAGGAGACACCAGTGTGCATGTGACTCACCTGTGAGTGTGACTTACTGGGGTGCATGTTCACACACACCTTGAGGCTGAGCTCTGTGTGTGTCATGTCATGTGTTTGTGTGTCTGTGGCTCCCCCTGAAAGGGTGGGACACACTCCTACAGGAGACGGACCCTGTGTGTGCTGGTGGGACAGCCTTGTGCTACCCAGCTGTGTGTGTGTGACTGTTGTTTGTGTGTAAGCTGGCTGTGTGTGTACCTGTGTACACCCATATGGCTATGCGTATGTGTCTAAGCTGTCTCTGTGTGTGTTTGTGTACACCAGTGGATGAGAGACTCCCTCCAGAGTGCCTGTAAGAATCCATGACCAGTGAACTAACTGCACCACAGGCATGTACCAGGGTCTCACTGGTATTTCTGCAACCTGCTGCAGCGTGATCTGCATGTGTGGCACCCATCAGGAGTACCTGTGGCATGTGGAGGAGCAGGAGAGGCTCATGGTGTGCATGCCAGCATGCATGTGGAAGGAATGAGGCACAGAGAGCTGTATCTGCCTGACAAGCGCCCCAGAGCCATATCCAAGATGCTACCCTGCATACACTGTAGTCAGTTGGTGGAGAGGGCAAAAGAGGACACAAACCTGCTGCTGTTTTCAGACATCGTTGAGGCACATCGGTTCTTCTCCCCACTGATGGGAGCAGATGTGCCCAGTGGACTTGTCCAGGTCTCTTCTGATGCCCACTCTGCTGCTTGCTTCCCAGGCACTGTCTTTCTTCAGGTAAGCAGGAAACGCATGTCTACTTCCAGCACATTTGTGGGACCCTTGGGTGCATGCAAGTGTGTGAGCAGTGAGCTCAATGTGCATGTATTTGAGAGCCTTGCTGGTCCACAGGAGAAGCTGGCTGGGGGGTGTGGCTGGCTTGAGTGTACGTTGTAAGACTGCATTTGTCTGTGTGTACACATCATTCATTTCAATGTGTGACACAGTCCACTATAAATGTGGCAGGAACTCACAATGTGTGCAACTCATAAAACTCAAGATGTGTGGTTTGACTCAACCCAGCGTGTGTATGTCTCAACACCAATAGGCATGCTCTGCATTTCTCTGTGGCTTGGTGACATCCTCCAGTCGCGGAGGTTTGAGACATAGTATGCACCTTTATAAGCCACAGTGTATGCATGCATGCTGCTCCAGAGAGCATGAGATCTGTGTTACTGTGTGTGATGCCCTTGTGTGCATTACAAAACTATCTCCATATTTCAGTCCCTGTATGGCCTGTTCTAAGATCCCTATTCCTTTTCCGTATTTTTTTGTTCATGGAGGAAGGGACTCCCATTTCTCCTTTTGATTTGTCATTGCTTTGCAATCAGTAGTGAGGAGCAAGTTCAGAACAACTACCACCTTCGGTGTCCATAATATAGCACCATGTGTGTGTCTCCTTGCCTGGGGCTGCACAGGCTTTTGATTTAGCTGATGCCATTAGAGTATTTTCTTATCTCTCTTTTCATGGAGTTTTACAAATTTGCAATATCTTTTTCTTTAAAGTGAGCAATCAGGTAATCTGAATGTAGCCTTTCTCTGAACATTTCAGGAGATGACTTTCAATGTAGCTGTCCTTTGTTTAGACAGGCCAAGCAGGGATCTGAGCTGAGCCCTTCAGGGGTTTTGTCAGGGTTCTTTCAACAGCTCTCGGACTACTTTCCTCAGTTCTATTTTTGATTCTCTGAATTTGTGGAAAATTGCTTAAAATAATCCCCTTTTGCTAAGCATTTCAGCTGATAGCTATTGAACTATGATCCGTTATGTGTTATTATAACACCAGCTGTGCCTTGCTTGACAAACAGCAGCAGACCTGATATCATGGCACACATCCAGGTACATCTACCGGCAGCATCTAACAATGGTTTTTGTAGATGGCAAGAGCTGAAATCAAACAAAACCCCCCATATTTTTCTTCAGCATATACAAACTCAGCTTCCCCTGTGATGGAACACAGCTCCATATAGTTTAGAGCTTTCATGGACAACAATGAATTTTAGTCATCTTTTCTTATGCTTAATGTTGCCAGAATACATTTTTTTTCTTAGCTTTGTTCTCTGATGTTTTCTTCTTCTGCTGTTTTTATACTTCCAACTTGTTCTGCTTTCTCTTTATCTCCTTTTCTGATATTTTTGCAGGCTTCTGTCCATCTTTGTGTTAACTTTCTTGATGATAAAGCCTCTAGCAGGGGTTTAGTCTGAGGGTTGTCCACTTCTTGAAGCAATTACAAGCTTTAGCTTCTCATCAGGCTAGCCCAAAGGTAAGCACTACCTTCATTCTTATTCCCCATTTTCTGTCTAAACCTGTCATTACAACTCCACTTTGGCTTGTGTATGAACATCCCGTTTACAACAGAAGGGCTCCGTTCATATCAGAGGACCCCTTTCAGTCACTGGAGGTACATAACTCTGCAGTAATCCCCGTAAGTAATCCTCATTTCATTGTGCAGATAATAACATGCTTAGTTTCTCTTGAGATACGTCTGGTCCTTCTCTACTTGCAAAATGACTTCCTGCACAGAGAGCTTTTATCAAAGGCTTAGACCTGTGTTTGTTCCTGCATCATGTATTGTCTTTATTGTGAAGGATATTAAAGGGTGTCATGTTTGCTGTCTATGAACAAAGTTATTTCTGAGCATAAAAAGCCTTTTTATCTAGTATAAGATAAGCAGAACCAGAGGCACTAGATGAAAGATATAGAAGCCATCCCAGAAACATGCAGATTTGCAGCTTCAAGGGTACCAGGCATTGGAATGAATTAGTCAGCTTCCAGTCTCAGCCTTGTTTTCTGTCATCTGCTCCAGCTTGGCTGGATGCAGGTGTTCTCTTGCCAGTAGTCAGCAGGTCTGAGTGAGTGATCAAACAATCCCTTTGGCTGCAAGATTTCCCTGATTTTATTTCCTGAGCCATCAGAACTGTCATATTCACTCTGTCATCTGTTCTAGGAGGGTATTCTACTTAGCAATGAGAAAGTAATGCTAAAATTGGTGCCACATGAACATAATCTGTGTTAGGGTGAGATGAATCTCACCTTGAAAAGATCTTCTTCTCCCTGTCTGCCACCAAAGAGTCTAGGGTGAAGACCTCAGTCTTGGACATCTATCTTTTTAACAAACCTTAGTGTCACCAAAATGCTATCTGTGAATGAGTAAGAGGCAACTTCATGTAGCACTGCAGAGAGCCTCAGTTATGGTTATCCAGTCAGAGAGAATTTATTCTATGATTTTGCAGATTGTACCTAGAGCTTAAAATGGCACCACTAAAACAAGCCCTATATAGATGGGCAGATTCCCTGAAGATGGACCTAAAAACGTATGGGAGTAACAGAAGAAAGTTCACAGCTGACAGTTGCAGAATTAGCATGGTCGATGTTCTGTTTGTTTAAAGCAACATCTGACAATCTGTCCAGCCCATGGAAAATAGCTAAACTACTCCTGCTGTCTTCACTGAAAAGATCCTGTGGAGCTCAGAATGAGAAAGGGCTGGCATAGGCACAGGGGAGAGTTTTTTAGTCCTGATGGACTGGGGATTCACATGAATAATTGATTTGCCATACCTGTTTGCAAGACACAGCAACACCAGAAGATCTCCTGAGGCCAAGAACCAGGGCAGAAAGAGACTAAAAAGAAACCACATGTAGCTCTGGATCTTTAAATGACCTTTGGAATCTAAATGACTAGCAGAAATCAGTTCTGTTTTTGGAGAGGAAATGCTGTGAGCCTGCACACAAAAGATACTCCAGTTGTTAAAAGCTCAAAACCCATAGCTTTTGATGGAAGGGGTCATTCTCAGTGCTTTGAACGGACATGATGTAAGAACAGATACAGGAACTCAGAACAATATTTCATCTAGTCTACAATTTTCTTTCTGACAGAAACTCAAAGAGAATGCATAAGGTGGAGTGAAAGAGCAGGACAACACATAGTGGTGCTTCCTGTGAATACTCTCCCATCGTCCACCAGGCTGCAGTTCAGGGATTTCCTAAGCCAGATATTCTTGAGTATCACAGTTGGAAATTTAGGCATCCAGGACCTCAAACATTCCAAGAAGAGGACTCAGAGTTATGAGTCATGCTCATATGACCAAATATGTGATACAAACACAATTAAAAAATGCACTTGATATAGAATAGCTTTATCTTTGATTTCTGCCTTTAGCAGTGTTTCTTGTGGCTTTGCTGAACTTGGAACTCCTCTTGTGCAAGGTCAATTCTGAAAATAACGTCAGATGTGCAGTGTCCTGCCTGGTTGTGGCCATTGTAAAACTTAGTGATGTTTTCCAGGGTAGGTTTAGTCATGTTTGTTGTTAACAGTGCCCAGAACTCTACCTACTGTTTTAGAGTTAGACATGAACAAACATAGTCTTGGTCTATAAATGGACAGTGATATTATGTGAACAAACAGCTCGTGGTGATTCACCTGAGACTAAGCTGGATTTGCCTGCCAGGATAATTCACCTGGAAAGCTGACTGCTTCCATTCACCTCCTTTCTTGGAAGCAGGCTGAGAATAACAAACTGTTCCGATAACATCATTCTGCTTCCAGTCAAAGTATTTCCCATTGAGAGACAGGGCAGATCCCACCCTGTTACATGACAGGCACATGTTTGGTCATACAAATGTGACTCACAATTCTGAGTCTTTGCCTTAGAGTTAGGTGTCAACAGCAGCCAGTTGTCACAAACCCCTTGCTTGAAATGGTGATGCCATGCCTTCTCTCCAGCTCCAACCAGCAGCCTTCTGTTCCTACAGCTCTATAAACACTAGGTCACACAGTTCTATTTATTGAATGTTTAACTATTTAATGCTAAGTGGAAAAGCCATTGAAAGGAAGAAAGGAATTATCTATAAATCATTTAGTTTCAATATCAGTAACAAGCAAGCTGTGGCCATTTGGCTCTCAACTTTTAAGTGTTATACAACAACATAAGACACACAGTTCTGGATCAGGCCACAGATCCATCTGGTTTATTATCTAATAGTAGAAGCCTAGGGAAAAGAGCAGGTGCAGAGAGGTATTTCTGCAGAACAGCCTCTTGATTCCCAGCAAATGATAGCTCAGGTCTTCCCAAGTTAGGGGTGGTATCTTGTATTTAATATCTCATTTCCATTATTTAGGGCAGTTATTTTTTGAGCCCATACAAACTTTTGGTATCCATGAAATTCTGTAGCAACGGTTTCCGGTGCAGGCACTATATTTTGGAACCTGTCCTTTGACTGTTTCACCTGAGGTAATGCTGGCCCACAGTCAGAGGCAGAACCCACCTACAGTGACCTTTCTACTGTTATAGTTGCACTGATATCCAAACCTGAGCCACTGAACTGAAAGTTACCTGCATTTGGAGATGTGGGCATAAGCCTACATGAATCACCAACTTTAAAGGTCTTAAGGGACTTGTCCAAGATCACATGGAGAGGCATTGGAAAAGCAGGAAAACTTGTCTAGAGGATGCTTATCAAAGCACCTATACTTTCCTTCAAACCTCCTTCTCTCTGGCTTAGCATTAGTCAATGGTGTGATCTGGACTTGCTGGACCATCTGCAACAACTTGCTGGGTCCCAGAGCATCTTATCTTTTCTTTTGATCCCATGGAGAACCAGGCTTCTGGCCAGCCAAGAAGAGCAATCCAGCGAGGCAGTCCTCCAGCCAAACTCCCTCTGGATGTGCTAGTTTCGACATTGATATTTCACTGACACTAAGCTTCCCTCTTCAGCATGAATTGCTCATTACTTGAATTCCATCAGGGATTTCTTATGTCATGAAAGAGCAGAGATTCTGCCTGAGCACAGTGAACAGGATTGACTGCTTTCTGTGGATAAAGTTGTTGATCTGTGTATATGTGTGTGCCTGTATCTGTAGGACATAGATGCCTCAGTGTTTTCCTTTCAATGGTGTCTCTGTTCTGCAACCATCTGTGTATAAAGCTGCTATTCTCTCGTGAACAATGACTCATACAGGAAAGTCTCTAAGAATTAGGCAAGAACTATGTTCATCCTGAGTAGTGTTGAAGATGAGGATTCAATCCCGTAAAGTCTTGGAAACTCAGCATTAGTTTTCCCTTGACAGCTTTAATCTTTAAAACCTGCTGTTGCTGACACATATTTACAAAGAGCAGGTAGGCAGTAAGCTGTCTCTGCAAGGGGGTGCTGCAAGTTCACCACTTGCTTCTGACAAAGACCCAGCACAGCACTGTTCACTGTGGCCAAACTTTTCTTCACTCCATTTTTCAGTGAGGATCCACCTAGTGACACTTCCACCTCCTACATTCTTCCCAGCCCCCTCAGATGACTGTCTCCAGCCCCTTCTCTTTTATTTGCAGGCTACTCTGCATCTCTGCCAACTGCAGTGAGTGAAGTTCCCGGCACCCTGCAAGCTATGCCTGGAGCTGGAGCTGCCCAAAAGACTGTGAAGTTGGTCATAGGGACTATCTGTGGCAGTGATTCATACTGGAATCAAAAAATCACCGCAGTCTTCACTTCATGCGTCTAGCAAGGTTTAGAAATAGCTGAAGGAAAGCAAATACCCAGAAGATTTTATCAGAAAGTCTCCTGTGGGCAGAGTGAGTGCAGAAAGAAGAGTTTCTGAAAATCAAATGAGCCTCTCTGGCTAGTGGGGAAGGTTCTGATTTGTGACACCTTGTCCAATACTGTGGAAAGAAAAGGTTGCAGGGTTCTCATGTTCTCCACTGCCCCAGAGAGGTTATAGTCTCTGGGGATACAGATTAAGATGATCAAGAAAGCTTAAAACAAATAGTGACGTATCCTATTACATATAAATGTAATCGTAAGTCAACTCCAGATACGTAGACGATACCCAGAAAATGTGCACACAATAAATACAGTATTTCAATTGGATTAGAATTTTAACTAGAAATTTTATTGCCATATTTTGCGATTTCTTTAGGATGTTAGGTGATAAACAAGGGTCAGAGGTGCTAATGAAAGGAAACATCTTCCTGTGAGTAGGATTGAAGCTGGGTGGCTGAGGCTGGGCAGAGTGTTAAAATCAACAGTTAAAATCAGATTCACAGAGCAGCTGAGGTTCAAAGGGAGCCCTGGAGGTGATCTGGTCCAAACTGGGCTGCCTAGAGCAGGTTGATTCCACCACCTCTCTAGGCAGCCTGGCCCAGGGCTGCAGCACTTTCATGGTAAATAATGTGTTCCTTTAGTTGAAATGGATTTTCTGTGGTTTGCAACATTGCCACTTGCCCTTTCACTGCGCACTTGCAGGAAAAGCTTGGATGCATCTTAATTCACGACCCCCTTTTCAGCAGTGTTAGTCTGCAGTTAGCTTCCCTGCTAACCTTCTCTTCTCCAGGCCAAATGAACCTAATTCCCTTCGCATCTCCTCATGTGACATGTGTTCTGTCTGAGCCAGACAGATAACCAGGGGCTTTTGTTGGATCCTCTCCAGTATGTCAGCATCTCTCATACAATTGTGTGTGTGTGTGTCCCAAAACTCAACACAGTATTGCAGATGCAGCTTCATGAGTGCCAGGCAGAGGGGAATAACCACATCCCTCCAACAGCTTACTGGCTGCTTACTAATGCAATCCCATGGCTGTTTAGTGTTCTTATTGCAGGGAGCATTGCTGACAGGTCCAACTTGTTTCCCACCAGAATCCCAAGGCTTCTTGTGCAGGGCTGCACCCTAGCAGTCAATCCCTGGTCTGCACTGATGCATGGAGTTGTTTTATCCCAGGTTGAAAATATAAAGAGGTTTTATTATTTCATAGTATTAAAACAAATGTATGACGTGAATTAGACTGAATTTATCATGTGTTTAAAAAGAGTCAAACCCCAAGTCCTCCTGTGCCTGGTCTGTGTGCTAATACAAATAAGGAGCAATGGTGGCTCATGGGAGCCCAGTTTCATACCTGAGAAATCTCAGTTTTCTGGAAAAAACTTTTACAGCTGTACAAGGTCTGATGTTGGTCACAGACATAAGCAAAGGGGCTGCAACTCTGAGCACAGTTTATTCTTTTCCTAGCAAAAAGACCTGCAGGCTTGAAAGAGAATCTTGTAGGCCACTGGAATGATTCCCACTTCTATCCGTTTCCCCAGGACCTCAAAGGAGGAGTAGGCACAATGCCTAGAAGGGATGAGCTCTGTGTGTGCATGGTGTGTTTTTAAATCAGCATTTTAATCCTTCTTCTGACTTCACAGCCAGGCAAACAAATAAGAGTTACTCTTGGTATACATTGAGGTATACACAGCTCCAGTTCTCTTAATGAACTTATTTATTTATTATTATTATTTATTATCTCTAAATTAAAGAGTCTGTCCTTTTTTATTTTTTAAGTATATCTCACACTACTTCTGGTTCACCCAAAGCAAAAATAGTATATTTCTTGTTCTTAAAGAAATAAATAAAGATTATTTTGAAAAGCTAATAGTTATTCTGTTTCAATTTCGTTGCAGCTTTCTATGCTTTTTCGGGGGAGTATTTTTTTCCCCTTTCCTATTTTCCAGAGACTGTCTACTGCTGTTCAGAATGCTAATAGGCACCTGCATGTCTGATAAATTTAGTGGCAAGAACTAAGCTGATAGATACAGAACTCCGAAATCTCTGAGCTGGGAATAATCTGGAGTTTCCCACTGGAACTGCTTGGCACAAGCCTGCTTTAAAGTTCTTGCCAGTCTCTGGAGGCTCAACACCTCTCTCCTGTCTTCTCAGTCTCTCTCTCTGTGGAGATACTTAGCTGAACAGTGAGCAATTTTTGAAGAGCAGATGATGTGGATGTTTGCTGTTGCTTTCACAATTCTAGCTAGGTTAAAGGCATGGAGTGTTTTTATTGTTGTTGTTGATGGGTTTTGGCTGGTATTTCATCCATCAGCCCATAATTTAAGCCTTTGTCTGAGCATTGTTCAAACCATCAGCTCAGGCAGGGCACTTTGCCCCTGCACATTGATGGCAAGTAGCATAGATTTAGACTGAGTCTTTAACCTTCACCCTGTCCCTTCTGCATCTCTCCCAGAGCTGTCTTGAGTGAGCAAGGTGACGTGTTCTGTAGTCACAAAAGGAAGCCAGTGATGCTATATATGTCCTAAACATATAACAGGGTGTTTTAAAGAAATATTCCCATAGAGAGACAGACGATCACACAAAATGATCCTTCCTACTGCTGGCCAGCATGCCAAGAAAAAGCCAGTGCTGGTTCATGCGTAGTGCACGTACATCTATCTGGTCATTCCACTGCCTCTCCCTTCCTTGTGTACTGGGACAAGCAAAGGACTCTGAGGGCTCTGTAGATCTCATGACAACTATAAAGCACATCTAGAAGCTTCTGAGAGTGTAAAGAAATTTTCAGACAAAGGCTTTTCTTTCAGCTTCATAAATATGTTTGCAGCTATCATCATATAAACTAAAAATAGCCTTCAAAACCTGCGAGCAAACTCCCATGCAGGAGCTGTCTCTCATTGCTTCAGTTTTTCTTCCTTTATGGACAAATAAGAGTATTGAGAACAGGTTTGTGCTTAACAAAAGGATAAACCCTGCTAATCTACTGATCTGTCTGCTAGTATTGTGCTTATCACAGCACTGTTTTTTGGCTGGGGCAGACGTGGTCCTAATGTGTGCAGCTGTGCAATGAAAGCTGTATCATCATGTGCAAGTGTGGGCAGGACTTGCCAGTTTGAGGGGGTTGGACACAATGGCAATTCAAGTCATGGAGTGCTGTGTTTGTGAAAGGGCTGTCCACATCCACCTCTGACAACAGAAAATGCTATGGTGAAGAACATGCAAGCTAGAGCCAGTGATGGCAGGTAGCCATGGAGCAAGGATAAAGAAACAGTAAGATTTTTTCTGTCAACTTGACAGGCAATGACAGCAGATCACCATCTGATGGGGCATTAGCGGGCAAAACATCAGAGAGCTGTGACTGGCACAAAGGACCTTGAATGCAAACGGCAGGATGACCAGTCAGGAGGCACATGGGTTACAGCCAGCAGTGATGATAGGGTGTAAAACAGAAGAGGATGATGAAAGAAACCCGGAACACAATGTACCAGAACAATTGATGCAGATGAATGCACAAGAGAAAGGAATGACATGGAAAGCAGAAGCGTTGAGGGGATGTGAACAGCAGTCCATGTGCTGTGTGTACGCTGGAGGAGACAGAAATCTTGGCAGGGTGAGCTGCTGGTGCATGAGGATGGCACTTGTGCCTGAATCATAGAATCACAGAATAATTTTGGTTGGAAGGGACCTTCAAAGCTCATCTAGTCCAACCACCCTGCAATGAGCAGGGACATCTGCAACTGGATCAGGTTGCCCAGAACCATTTCCAGCCTGGCCTTGAATGTCTCCTCGAATAGCACATCCACTAGCTCTCAGGGAAACCTATTTAAGTATTTTACCACCCTCATTGAAGACAAACATGAGACTGAGGAGAACGGCCAGAGCCATAGGCTGTCACTTGGAGCACCTGGCTGAACATGAATACCCGGCAAAGTCCAGCTTCTGCAGACAGCAAGCATCCAGACATTGTAAAATGAAAAATATGAAGCTGTTAATGTGCTCCATGTTTTTGCTTTTCAGAAAAAGTTAATTTTTTTAATTTTTTACTTAGACAAAGATGAGCAGCTCAGTAAAGCCCTGTGCTGAGCAATGGAGCCAGAGCGTGTGCTCCCCTTATTGCATGATGGACACCCCTGCACACCAGGGAGGGCTCCTAGTCATGGGACCTCACAGTGGTGCTTGGGGGCAAGAGCCCAAACCTTGGCTGGTGTCTCCGAGCGGAGAAGCCTGGAGCTGCCAGAGACCTTATCAGAACAAGGCCTCCCCAGTGGGCTCCTGGGACTCTGCCCTCTAGTCTGTTCTTGTGAGATCCTTCTTGGAGCACTGTGTGCAGTTCTGGTG
>NW_009927536.1:0-761 GCF_000696875.1 Nestor notabilis | reverse complement strand
ATGTAGCATCGGCCGCAGGACGCATAGAGGGTACTCTGTCTTAGAACATCCAGCTCAGCACAGGCAACCGGGGGGCCAGGAGAAGCTGTGCTTCAGTGCCAATCACTTCTGAAGCAGCTCGAACCCCTTATCAAGAGGCTGCCAGTATCTCCTTTTCAGTGGGAGTGTAGCTGGCCTCAGATCCTCTGTATCCCTGACTCCAAAAGCCGAGGGGTCGGCCTCGAGTCTCCCCTGGAGCTTTCTGCCAGAGGCTCCAGGTAGGATCTTTCTCCCCACCTGCAGTTTGTTTGCCTCATCTATTTCTTATGTGCTATATCCCAGCTTGTAAGCCATTAGGGAATAATTACCACTTATACCAGGTTTCCTAAACAGTCTGCAGTCATTTCTCACTAAGATATTAATAGAATATACGCAATATATAATATTATTGCATGTTTTATGAACATGAAATATATCCTGACTATTCTCTTTCTCTCCTCTGCCACTCCTTCTCCCGCATTATGAATTCATAGAATCATAGAATGGGCAGAATCATAGAATCATTGGTGAGGTTAGTTGTATTATAAACACAAGACCACAAAGTGAGGGAAGAAGAGCTGCAGGGAATTACGTCTCATGAGTTCTAAGATTTACAGAACTACTCAATTTGTGTTCACATATGCTAGTACTAAGAGCCCTGAAACCTAGCTGTGACACTTAGTATTGTCCTGGGTTCAGCTATAGCAGTCGTATTTTTTTTTTCCCTCCTTCTTAGTAGCTGG
>NW_009927535.1:0-13244 GCF_000696875.1 Nestor notabilis | reverse complement strand
CAATGTGCTCTAGGTGACCCTGCCTGAGCAGAGGTGTTGCATTAGATGACCTTCACTGGTCCCTTCCAACCTCAACCACCCTGTGGATTCTTTGAATACTGCTCACTAGAAATGACTCGTGACATGGAAAACACCAAAATTTAAACAGCATTTGCAGAACCTGCAATTAGAACAAAAGTACAACACTCACATCAAGTAGCTAGAATTGCTCTGGCAGTCAGAGACTAGAGATAACCCCTAGTGCAATTTTACAGAATGAAACTAAACTATAATAAATAATTTAAATCATAGTTGCTACCAATTTTGCAAGTCTTCCCTTTCTATAGCATATATGAAAACAAGACTTATTTCTGTATAAGTTGAAGAATGAAGAACTGCTTTTTGTTACTTTAATAAAAAATACAGTGTTTGAAGTTACACTTATAAACATCAAAATGTAAGTGTACATACATCAGATTGAACAGATTTTCCTAGGTAACTGTGTAAAGGTTTCAAAAATAGTTTGTCACTTTACAGCATTTTTGAAAAGGACATCCTTTCAAAGGAATATATGTCTACAAGTACAGGTAGGAAGAATACAATTGTGGAGACCACAGTGAACAAGATATAGCCACCTGAGCTACTACAAAGGAACACAGGCCTTGGAGTCAAGTCCTCAGCAAGATCTCCTCTTTCCCAGCAAAAAGCAGATTTATGTATTATGGCATATACAACGCACAGGATTTAGAAGCATATTTTTGTCCTTAGTATGAGCCTTCTTTGAAGGATTCTGATAGATCTTGATTGGCAGCATCGTACTGAGCAATGAAATGTTTGAGTTCTTCAATACACCGTTCACCTATTTCATGCAAATTTTGCCTCAGGGCAAACTGAATGGACTTCTCCAATGATGGATCTTTATCAATCAGCATCTTCACTACCATACCAAAGGTTTCACAGTCTTGTCGGTATACCTAGAAAGAACACATTTTAGAAAAGAATTAAATGAAAGACTCATGACATTACCACACCAACAGCCTGCATTGAGTTAGGTGCTACTGCAGATACAAACCAAAGAAAGAATACTGGATTTAACAGGAGTTTCAACTGTAAGATGTATTTGCCTTTTCCTCTCTTATGACCCGCACTAATACAAATTTAAGTAGTTCAGAACTATCTGGATACAAGAAACCACTCTTTTTAGAAAAAATGCCTTAAAAAGAAAGATTAAGTTCCTCTTGCAGCAATATTTAATACATAATGGCAGAGGAAACTGCAAATGCTAAACCAGATTTTCATTGCAAATATATATAAAATTAATTGTGGCATGTCTAGCAATCCCAGTCTTCGTATAAAACATCAATAACTTAGACTGTAATCTCTCCTAATACTTTAAATACAAGTTGTGTTTAAATAATTTCACCAAACTGTGTTTGTTTGTTGGGTATTTGTTTCTCATGGAAGTCCTTGACAAATATGATTGTAATTACTTTGACTGCATTGGTGGTTCAACCACTAAGGATAAGAGCAATCCTTAGTGAAAATTACGTGAACCCATCTGATCCTATACTGCAGTTTGCAAGCCAGTTATGTACCACAGTTGAGGAGAAGTAGCTTCTCATGATCACTGCAACTGTTTTTCAGACAAACATCTGACTATGCTCTTGGGTGGTTTACAAAGTGAGTCAGTGGCCTTGCAATTTTACTGTATTTTTTTCAGGTTGTAGCTAAGGTTATTAATCTAAACACCCACCAAAAGAGGAACTTGCCAAAGTCTTCCAGCTGCCAGATGCAGTTCTTTTTCACACTTCTTTGGCCAATTTCCATTTAGAAAATACACTGGCTTTCTGAGTGTAGATAAGTAAGTTTTATATTGCTGTACATTTTTGGGGGGGCAGGGTGGAGGAGGGAAACTAAAATGTTGATATTCCTCAAAGTGTGATTATCTTTTAGCATTGCGTGCTTGTGTTAGAACTTGTTTTTTTACAGAGATGCATGACCTTTTCCTCCCACATTTATCTATATTGTGGACACACAAATGATACAATTGTATATAAGCAATTTCCTATCAATAAAAAAGAAATAAAAAGCCAAAAGAACCCCTCCCCCAACCAAACACCACCACACTGTTTTATCCATAAGGACCAGTCCAAAGGCAGCTCAAGCATATTCATGTCAGAGGAACAGTAAAAGAAACAAATGAACAAATAAACATTCTGCACACAAACTACTCTCAGAAACACAACTACTTAACATGATACCTTTAATAATGACAGTTCTCAAATGTCTGATGGTGTATTCTGTAACAACAGTTTAAAATGAGACCCACTTTTCAAATGCTAGTTGGAAAATAAAAAACCTTTTGAAAGAAACTAATTTTCAAGGGAGATTAAGAAGCCAAAAAGAAGACTGCAGTCCAAACCAGACCACAGCTAAACATCTTAAATGTGGAAACAGTGTGCACATGGCATTCTTTCTGAGGGGTTTGTTTCCTCCTTTGTATGCTTTGTTCTTCGGTAGTAAAATACCAGCACAAACCCCAGACTCTCAGAGTTCACATTCTACAGCAAGTAAACCATGATACATGCTAAGAGAACTTCAAACAGAGTAAATTTGGTTACTTTTTTTTCTTTGACTCTTTCCAAGGAAAAAGCTCAGGAAGAATTGCTGTCTCTGATTAGCCATATGACAGACAGATGGTATTTCACTCTGGATAACTCATGCCTTTCAACTACTTGCAGCACGCTTCCTAGCACCTTCAGAGAATGGTTTCTGAAAGGTTTTTTCTCCCCAGAGCCATTATGTCTGAGGGGAAATAGTTCAAAACCTTTTTTTTTTTTTCCTTCTTTTTTTTCTTACTTCATGTCTATTTGTCCTATTGTATCACCTTTGAAGTGGTCAGACCAAAGATGTGTGAATGATCTTCCACAGGTAAATGAATCTGGTAACTGTCAGTCTTCAGAGGATGCTGTGCAACACTGGCACGAGTGAAACCCTGACACTAATAGAGAACACAGACACATCATCCCGTCTTCTGCACCAGAAGGCACCCATAGCTACAAGTGAAGGAAATGCTCTACTTTTAATTGGTTTCCAAATTAATAGCAAACGGTGCTATCTCCTATTTCTCTCACGCACCACAAAGAACTAATCCAGATGAAATTCTCTGACCCTTAGCATATAAATATTAGCTAAATCTAAGCACATTTTTCCTCAAAACTTTCCCAAAAGAAGATCTGGAAGAGAATCAGGAGAGCCATTGTTGTCAGTGTGTCTGGAGTCAGAAGTCACTTTGCTGTCACAACAGTCTGGAAACTAAACACCTTCACATATAAGACGAACTCTTTTAATTCTTTGTGACAAAAGACTTTAAAAAAAAAAAACAAAACCAAAATAGAATTGACCTAAAAAAAATACAAAATAGAATTGACCTAAAATAGGGGAAGAGGGTGAAGGTGGGGCAGGAAGGCAGTTCTAACAACAGAAAACAAAGGAAACAGCTCCGCTCCTCTAACAATAATTGAGCAATTTTCCCTCAACAAGCTTTCTACCCCAGCTGCTATTTCTAATCCTCCCAGTGCAATCTGCCTCCTCAACTGTGCTGATAAACCTATTTGTATAGCTGCGACGTAAATTGCATCACTGAGATGATCTCTTTTAAAATTACTTCCCCCCCAATTAATGTGATTCAGTGATTCAATTCTAAAACCAGATGCATCAGCACAACTGAAAGAACTGTGAGCCACAGTTGTGAAGCAGTAATAACTTCATAAACCAGTTTGTATCTGAAGTCAATGCACAACTAACAGCCGTCAGAGAGAAGTTACTCTGCTTTGCAGAAGGGAGTAGAGCTATAAATACAAGAATATCAATTACGGAAGATATTGACAGCTCAGTGGTACAATCAGCTATTTTTTAAAAGGCTGAAAGCACTCAAAGTTCTTGAAGAAGAGGACGGTGGCATGGCATACTAAAATCCATCCTCTCCACAGAAGAGAAGGAAGATATTTCTGGAAAACAAGCCAAGAATGTAATGCTTGAGGAAGAAAGAAAACTGCAGAAAAGACTCCAAACAGCAATCTGTTGGAGAAGAATATTTAAAGAACTTATGACCCACCAAAGTTTGAAATTAACCCTACATTTAAAATTCCAGCTGATATTGATTTTGAGCTCAGACTATGGAAAGCTCATCTGTAAACATCTGGAACTAAAAGCTGAAAATGGTTCCATGTGTGGGGAAAGAAGAAATAACATTTTTATACTGAAAAACAAGAAAGGGAATGATATCAATGACATGATTATTCTGTCTGATATATATGTCAGTTAATCCTGAAAACAGCTAAAGCCATGGGGTGAGCATTTACCAAGACCCTAGCACACTTTTATTCTCTGACCTAAGCTACAGCACCAGCATAATGGAAAGAACGTGTAACACTTTAGTAAGCAGATGAAGGAGAAACAGGAACAGCTGTTCTATTCACAAATACGTACATGTATTTATATTTATTTTATATACACACACTATATATATATATAGTCATGATTTTCCTCTGAATGAGAAGTATGTAAGCAGAATTCAAGCTCTCTTTGAAGAGTTTTCCAAAGTCAGCACATCTGGCATCTGTGAGGTCAGAGGATCCCAAATATGCCTACTTTTATAACATTCTCATGGCATTTTACATGATAATAGCACAGAGGCTCTAGCTTAGATCAACCCTTCACATGCCAGTCTCTGTACAGCACCTAGGCTTTGTCTAGATTCAAATCTAAAGGTGTGGTGCACCTGCAACACATTAGTGAACACTCCTTATATATTTAAGAAAACTAAACCAAAATTTGCACTTAGAACTGTTTAAATTTAGCTAAAAGACTTGTACTTCCAGATCTAGCAAGAGCACTGGAGATGTTAGTCCCCAGGGTTTGAGATGATTAAGCCCTAGAACTCACCAGACAGAACGAAACTTTTGAGAATTCCCTAACCTGTGTCTGTGCAAAGTTTCACAGTTAACCTCAAAGTATCGTCAACAGTGACTTAAATTTCAATGTATGACACTGACATGAAAGCGATGAAGGACACCACACATTCTCTTCTTCCAGCTCAGCTCTGGGGCATTAACGTCTGATGGAGAAGAAAGAGGGACAGAAGCAGGCTCATGGGGATTGCTCGAATCTCAGACTGCTGTATCCTTTCTGCAATGATAATCTAAAAATGGTCCCAACTTAAACCAAAGAAAACATACTGAATGTCTCAAATGATGGGTGGAAAACACTATCACCAAACCTTTGCTGTAAACCTGAACTCTGGGCATGGATGAAATTATACCTAATTTGATGAGATGTCTACTATTCACTGATAAAGTCCACATAATTTCCTTTCTCTGCTTAGCACAGCCCCATCTTCTTCTCCAAAACTTTTCTGGACCTGCCTGTGTATTTCACCCAGCAGAGCTGCTAGACAACATAAATAGCAATGAGAAGAAAACCCTAGAACTTAAAACATCCTCCCCTACAAGCCACTACAGTCTGCAGAAGAGTCAGAAACTTTGTTATCTTGGTCTCAAAGTCTTGCATACCTGGCCATAAAAGCAGCTGCATTTCAACAGCAAGAGTAGACACAACATTCAAAGGGGATGAGGCCAGGAAAAAACAGAGATGTTAAAACGGAGATATCCACGACCCTTATTTCAACCCATGCCCCAAGCTTTCCCTGCTTAGCTCTACAGTCTCTGCAAAGAAAGGCTTTTTAACTTCTCAAGGTGATTCAGGACAGCTAAAACTACAGCTTCTGCTTTAAGCAGCCTTTGAATAAGAGGGAAACAAGAGAGAAGTTCCCTGGCAACTGAAAAGACCCTCAGGAATACTGGTCCCACCAGGCTACAAGTTAGCCTCTTGTACCTCCCATGTCCACAGCTGGTAGAAAGTACAAAAGAGTAGCAAGTGGAAGATGCAAATTTCTCCTCACTGCCTCAAAGGACTCAACTGAATTGTCACTTCTCATTTATGGTGGAATTGTTCTAATGAATGTGCTCTATTTTAAATAAAGGTAGACAACATTAACTATCTTCTCCAGCTGTGGTTTTGGATGAGTATGACTGTGGCACTTTTTTTTAATCCTCTTCACTTTATTAAGCAAAGCCTCTTGAACAGGAATCATCAAGAGACTTGCACATGCAACGCTCAAGCAGCTTTATGCAAGATGGACAAATTAGTTTCAGTGCAGAAGGTGGTACTTCTGCTCACAAACACAAGCAGGACCACAAGGCATGATGAGGACCACATCCATTAAGTGGATGTGATGATTTAGCACATGAAATTGGTGTCTGTGATTTAATCTGTAATTTCCAACCCCCTGCACTTCTTCATCACAGTATTTCCTGAATTTTTGAGTATTTTTATCATTCCATACATTTACAGATTCATCTAACACTCTCTCACCTCCATGAGGACCCCTCTTTCGCAGCAACATGATGCAACTCTAGGCTCTCTGAGCAGCTCTACACCATATGTATACAGCCCACCATCAGTGCTTGTGAGTCAGTACTCATCTTCAGAGACGCCTGTTCTCAGCTCCTCATCTAGAAGGCCAAAGATCCTCAAGGCTGAGTTCATGTGAGGGAAGGAGTTAGGGTTGTGGCTCAGAAACAACATTAAACAGCCTGCAACCCTTAGATTCTAACTCACTCTTGAGAAGACTTGACATGCCCAGCAATCACAATCTTGTATCTGTGATTCACGCAAGTATTCGTTTAATATGCTACCTTTCAGAAAACAGAAACTGTTCAGTTACTAAGGGCACATTTCCCACAAGTATCAAATACCCCATGCAAGGAGGAAAGAAACTACATGCTCACCGGTAGCTATCTGATTTCTGACAAAGGCAGAGCTTGAACTTGCAGAGCACAAGTATAGCACAAGTTAGCAAGGCGTACAACATCCCCTCCAGACACCCCATTAATGAAAGAGCAAACTGCCTGAAATCTCTCATGCTTCAGTGGTGCCCCAGGGCTCCTCTACACCAAACAAAGGTAACAGCTTCTGCTCCCCCAGCTAAGCCAGGACAGCAAGGCTGGTATAGCCCTCTGGTGGTATAAGCCGCTTTCTCCTTTCCCCTCCTCAGCAGACCTAAAGTAAGCCTGACAAAGCACTCTTCTGTTAAGACAGCCACATCTATGCCAGGTTTTTCCAACATGGGTAGACATGCTATGAGGTCTAATTTTTCCGGTACTCCTAACTACGAGCAATACTAAAAGACTTTGTAATGCAGACCTAGCTCAAAGCTCATTGCATATGCAGTAAGATTTTGCATTATAATTATGCATGTAAACCTAGTCAAATTGGGAAACTACAATACAATGACTGCAATATGGCTGGCATCACAGTATTTTCTTTGCCAAAGACATCTTTTAAAGGAATTATTACCTCTCCCTAAATCACTTCTTTTTAATTTATTTACATACTATCTTGGATTGTTCTCAACCATGCAAATTAGGCTTTATTAACTTACCCAAAATTCAGCCTCCTCAAGTACAATAAGCTAAGCCTCTACTGAAAGAGTACAGGGAAATTTTCATTACTGCAGTGGCAATATAATCGTACTGTTACGTTTATGAGTATAATATATAAATTTATAGCTCTACAGCGCAAAGAACACTCAAAATGGTCATTAAGCCACTTGCAGACAATTCTCATGATCAAGATATTTAAAATTAGTATTCAGCCAAGATGGACTATTTTTCATGGCTACAAAAAGCTAAATGAATGTACAACAAATTTAATGTTTGGTTGCAATAGTGGTATATAATTTTTAATTATAAAACATCAACAAGCCTATTCTATTCCTTTCTTAAAAACACGCTAACAGTTTTGCCTTGAATCTGTGTAATAATTTCTGTACCCATTAATCAATCTGTTTATAGACCAATTAGATATTCATTGAATTGCAAATCGGGGGAAACAAGTTATTTAATCTACTATGAAATAATGAACAGCTTCATGTTAATTTGCTACTTACTGAAGACATGCAAAATACTAAAGTTATTTGCACTCAGTGTCCCTTTCCACTGAAAGTTTCAAGTGCCATATCAGCTTTCAGAATCTAAGCCCACCATTTTTGGCAGCTAAATACCTGACTGAAAGGTCTGCTGGAAGTCCCTCATGTGGAATAGATGCTGATACAGCCATCATTTTAAAAGCAGTGTAAATTCAGAGCTGAGCTCTGCTTTGCCCTCAAGGACCAAGACTAGCAACGTGGATGCTGGTGCCTGAGCATAGTGCTGCAGGGAATAGCGCTGGGAGCTGCAGTGCCTGGGAGGTAGCCCCTGGGAGGTGCAGCTAGGGCCACCCAGCCCTGAGGTCCCCAGGGGCCAGCCACTGCTCCCCACATGGGGCCACAGTGTTTCTGTTCAGCTGGTCTACAGCACTTGTTTCTAGGACACGGCATCTCCTGCCTGCACTTTTATTTATTCCTTTGATTAAACTGATTTCAAAGAGGAAGATGCAGTCTAAAACACTGCCACTGCAAGGCTTCCTGATTAATTTTAAAGTAGAATTCTAGTATGAAAAGAGATGGGAAGTGGTCTGTAAAACTGGGGGGTGGGTGTCTATGTCTACAGTAACAAACTCTCTTGCTGAATTTACATGTACAATTTAAGGCTGAAAACCCTTAAGAGTTAGCCTGGGTCCTGAGGCACAACTCTGGTCTTTTCCATGCAATCATAGAACAGTTCGGGTTGGAAGGGACCTAAAGATCATCCAGTGTACATCCATCTAGCATCACATCCCTGCTATGCGATACACTGGGAAGAAAACATGCAGACCAAATTATTTACTTCCATGAAACCATTATCTCCAGTTTAAGCTCAAGACATCATCTGCATCCTCCTTTGCTTCACATCATGCCCGTGGCGACACCTCTGCAAATTCAGTGAAGCCATGGGGGTTGCACAGGGTGGAGTCCATTGCAGCTCAGGAGAAGCCGATGACTGGCTGAGGCACGCTGTGACTGCAGGAGTGTCGGAACAAAGCCAGGCTGCCTCATCTTCCCCATGCCAGCCTCATCCTCCTGTGACTTCTGTTGTGCAGGGCTCTGCCCCTCAGCAGTCATACCTCTAATCATCTCTGGAGAGAAGCACCATCCCTCCTCAACTGCTTTCTTCCTCCCTTCACCATCCAAACAAAAAATTACACATTTTGGTGCATTTATTCATAGCTTATAAAGCAATCTAAAGATGGAACATTCAGCTTTTGTATAACCCTGTTGAGCAGAGCAAAAAAATAAAAAAAACGAAAAGCAATTAAAAAGTGAAGTCCTCAACAATGGTAGCAAGTGTTTACAGCTCCAGTTACACAGCAAGGACAAATCTGTAGAGCAAGGCTACATAGCTCTGAACAATCATAGCAAAACCCAACCAAGTTAGTACTATTTAGGAAACTGTTCACATAAACTATTGAACAATCTCAGTTCTCTTTTATGCCAAAATGACCAGGGTAAGTATCACATACAAAGTATTCAGCACAGTGCAAGATGAACCTTAAACTGCTATGACTTGTACTGCCTGGCAATTAAACTGGCATCTGGAAATTCAGCAACAGAGTTTTCATTTATGAAAACTTAAATTTTCCAAATAATTCCCCACTGCTTTAAAATTGTAACAAACAAGTTTTCAATGAGACACAAGAAGTTCACTTCAAATATATTGCTAAGAAATCCATATATTTACTTGAACTACTTTTAAAACTACAGTGGAGGACTTTAAGTGGATGCTTAAATGAACAAGAATTGAAAGGCAACAAAAATGTACACGACGATACACTTCATTTAATGTTATGTTTTGGCAAGAGCAAGTGCATTATTACTTCTTCAAGAAATGTCTTGCTCAGTCAAGCAGAAGTAGCTCCCACGTGGGAGAGCAAGGACTATTATGTTACACGGTTTTACTGGAGATAATTCTTTACTAAACCAATCAGGCCACATAATAACAGCATTCTAACACCAACTACAGGCCCTTGGAGACCAGTTTGTGTGTGGCCTAGATTTCATAGGCTTCTTTACAACAGATGTGTTGGATGAGGGTAGTGTTACTTCATATATTAACTTCTGTGTTCCTTAGGTAAAACAGTAGTATTAGTTTAAGTTCTCCCTCTTACATATTCTTCTTATAGAAACTGCATGCTTTCTGCAAGCAGACAATAAATCTGAATTCAAATAATCCATTGCAATTACAATTCATCCATTTCTAAACCTCACTAGAAGTACTGACGATCTCTCAAAGGCACATCAATGAGACGTTTTCAGCTCACATATAAGAATACCCAATTATATGTTTAAAATGCCCAGCTACAAACAGCTGTGCAGCTAAGCCCAAAAATTATCTGTAGGAATAGCAAGTTACGTATCTACTAGTTTCTCTTTGTTCTATAATGACCCTCTAGTCTAGAAACTGGATTTTCACAGGACCAGAAATGAAAACAGAATCCTAAAAGCTCTCCTCTCTGACAGACACTAAAAAAATCCCGTAACTTGAAATGCACCAGTTCAGGATTAAACAGGAAACAATCAGCTTTATGCCAAAGGAAGGACCTCGCCCTGCAACTTTTTATTTATAAAACCCTGAATTGATGGAAAGCTATTTCCTAAATCTGCTCCATGGTAAACTTATTGCTCCATCCAAAACAGGAAGGGTGAAGTTTATCCACAGAAGACTCTGTCTATGGTAATTCTCTTGTTAAAAATGCTTTAATAGCTTTCAGTTATGTCCACTGACCACAAAGGAAAGCGATATTCATTTAAGCTTCATCAGAATGGGCTGTGTATTAAGGGCAGCAATTACATGATAAACTAATCTTCCTTGTAAAGAAAGTACAGTAGTTTAAAAGCCTCATACATAGACCGTGCTGCAGTCAAGATCAGCAATGATGCATTTGCTTTTACCAGAAAGTGACTTGTGTGGTGATTTAGTTTTCCCTGAACAGAAGTCTCCACACTTTCAATTTTAACAAGCATCTTCAGCTACGGATACTCTCAGATTCAACATTCTGCACCGAGAGCTCATTTTCATGAATGGGAAAGACAAGAATTTTATCCTGAGGTGTGGATCACCTGCATTTTCTTCAATGGCACAATGTAATCAAGCAGCAAGAGAAAACAAAGCAAAACAAATCTTCCTTTTCCAAGTGAGAGCAACTCCCAGCAGATCGCTTGCATGATTAACTGGCAGCAGCACTGTTATTATAAACTCAAAGCTAGTGGATTGATGAGTATAAGAACCAGCCCTTAAGTGAGAAGCCTTCTTTAGATATCACTGTCTCAAGAGCGACTTCTTTTTGTTTTTCTTCTGTAATGGTTAAAAAAATTGCTAAAGTGGGTTTGGATAGATATGTCAAAGGCTAAGGGTTTTTTTAATCATACGTGCAGCATAAAGAAAATACTATACAAAATAAGTAAACTACTGTATGTAATGGACAACTTTTCAGAAAGGAAAAGCAACAGCTGCAAGAAGAAAAAACAATTACTTCGATTACCAACGTTTTATTACTTAGTTTATGTTAAAACTTAAGGTTTCTGAAAGTTTAGAATTACTTCACACGTTATATTAGCCTCACAAATCAGTTTTATTAGTGCCTCAATAATGGATCAAATTTTTTTCATGTCCAAGTTATGGTCCTGTCTCTACCCTCTAAACAGTCACTCTCATCATTTACTTTAAGTACTCCTTTCAAATATAAAATCAAATAAAGGAAAAAGTAAATTAAGGCTATGTTTTTGAAGAATTTCATAAGCTCTCTCTAGTTTGTGGATGGGTATCTTTTTCCACATGCAGCTGTGATGGCTGAAAATGCTATTCCCCTTTCCCAGCTGTCACCATCCCCATGCCAGAAACCCTCACCCACTTGCTTGTGTGAGCCAGCAATATACAGGACTACCCCTAAAACTCATTTTTAGGCACTATCAGCCTAATTAGGTCGCATGCTAGCACATCAGTTGGGCTTCAGGGAGGAATCACCTATTCTGGGTGAGAAGGTGACGAGCAACTGTGGATAACCTCTAAAAAGGACATTTATCTACAGCCTTACTAATGCGTCCAATCTCTTTGAACTCATCTGGGACCACCCTCAGAACTGCTACCTAACCCAGACAAGCAAAACACACAGGCTCTGTGTTTTAGTGCTTCCGTATCTTCAGTCAAATACAAAATATATAAAGAAACAGAACACAAAGCTAACACGATGGCTGGATGTGGAATAGGTCAGAAAAGCCATTTGATGAAGCTTCACTTCTTACTTCAAATATATTCATTCCTTCTGTATTTTTATCATTCAACACCCAAACTATCTCTCCTTCTGAATCTGTTCCCACAATTCTAACTATTTCCATTTCAATTTGGGAGCAGAAATGCGATCCAAGATTGGTAAAAATAGAAAGCATGCCTGTCCCCAAAGAGAAAGCCACAAGGAGTAGAGATTGTCTTTCATGGTTAGTAAATCATATGTCTTAGGGCAGTGATTACCAATTGTGGTTCCAACAGAACATAGCAGGAGTTCTGCATTTACTCAGTGGATATACCACTAACTGTATCCCACAGTACTTGGAACTAATTATTCAAAAACTTTGGGTTACAGCTCATAAGAAATAATGAAGAATCACAGTGTTTAGCTGGTTCAAAAAGCTTGGGACTCACTGTTGTTTTTCATGGTGAACTATTTTTCCATGTGAAAAACAAGCCTATTTTGCGTTTAAAAAGATCTTCTGAGTCTAAGGACATTGACTTTCTACTTCCTCGTTACAAGCCTTTATTAATGAGTTAGTTAAGCAACGTTGCAGCATTTCAGCACAAGAACTGTTACCTATGAAACTCATTAAAGGAATGTCTGTCCTGTTCACTACAGTGTCACTGAACATTTTCCAGAAGTTGTCTGATGGAGTGAACTGACAGAGGACAGATTTGGAACAAACTTGGCAAGATACGTGAACACACTCATGACTTTTTCAAGTGTTGGCTTGTCTTCAGTTTCTGGCATCCACTGAAAAGCTTTGATTCTTTTTGAGTCTGTCTTCAGTCAGTCCTTACAAAAAGCATTACGACCATTATAAGAAAACTGGGATTACCAAATACTATTTTGCGTGGGTTTTTTTGAAAGCTTTAGCTCTGTATTCTTTGGATAGATTAAAGCAGCTCTATGCGATCCTTGACTCCTACAAATTGTGCTCCAGCATGATGCAACAAATCATACAATTACAAAATGGTTTGGGTTGGAAAGGACCTTAA
>NW_009927534.1:0-76541 GCF_000696875.1 Nestor notabilis | reverse complement strand
GACCTCCATGGATGGATGAGGAGCTGCTGAAAAAGTTAGAAGGAAAAAAGAAGCCTATAAAAGGTAGAAGCAAGGACAGGCGGCCTGGGAAGAGTATAGGGACGTTGTCTGGGAACCTAGGGACCAGGTCAGGAAAACTAAAGCCCAGTTATAATTAAACCTGGCAAGAGATGTGAAAGATAACAGGAAGGGCTTCTATAGGTATGTAGCCAACAGAAGACAGACTAGGGATAATGTGGGCCCTCTCCAGAAGCTACCAGGAGAACTGGCTACCCTGGATTTGGAGAAGGCTGAGGTTCTCAATTACTTCTTTGCCACAGTCTTCACTGGCAAATGCTCTGACCACACTGCCTGAGTCTTGGAAGGCAGATGCAGGGACTGTGAGAATGAAGACCTTGGGCCCACTGTAGGAGATGATTGGGTTCAGGATCATCTTAAGAACCTGAATGTGCACAAGTCCATTGGACCTGATGAAATCTATCCGCAGGTCTTGAAGGAGCTTTCGAGTGAAGTTGCTAAGCCACTGTCCACCGTGTTTGAAAAATCATGGCGGTTAAGTGAAGTTCCCAACAACTGGAAAAGGGAAATATAACCCCCGTTTTCAAGAAGAGGGAAATGGAAGACCCAGGGAACTACAGACCAGTCAGTCTCACCTCTGTGCCTGGCAGGATCATGGAGCAAATTCTCCTGGAAATCGTGCTAAGGCACATGAAAAACAATGAGGTCGTTGGTGATAGCAAACATGACTTCAGCGAGGACAAATCATGCCTGACCAATCTGGTAGACGTCATCTACCTGGACTTGTGCAAAGCGTTCAACACCATCCCACACAACGTCCTTGTCTCTAAACTGCAGAGACATCAATTTGATGGATGGATCACTCGGTGGATAAAGAACTGGCTGGATGGCCGCACACGAAGAGTTGTGGTCAACAGTTCAATGTCCAGCCGGAGACCGGTAACAAGTGGTGTACCTCAGGGATCAGTTTTGGGACTGATCCTGTTCAACATCTTTGTCAGCAACATGGACAGTGGGATTGAGCATGCCCTCAGCAAGTTTACAGACAACACTAAGCCCTGTGGATATGCTGGAGGGAAGGGATGCTATCCAGAGGTATCTTGACATGCTTTAGAGGTGGGCCAATGCAAGCCTCATAAAGTTCAACCAAGCCAAGTGGAGGTCTTGGAGCCGTGGCGGTTTTGGAGCCAAGGAGGTTTTGGAGCAAGTCCAGAGGAGGGCCATGGATAAGAGGGCTGGAGCACCTCCCGTATGAAGACAGGCTGAGAAAGTTGGGGCTGTTCAGCCTGGAGAAGAGAAGACTCTGTGGAGACCACATAGCAGCCTTCCAGTATCTGAAGAGGGCCTAGAAGGATGTTGGGGAAGGATTCTTCATTAGGGACAGTAGTGGTAGGACAAGGGGTAATGGCTTTAAACACACACACGGCAAGATTGTAATGGCTTCAAACATACACAGGGAAAGTTTAGGTTAGATACAATGAAGAAGTTCTTTACAGTGAGGGTGGTGAGGCACTAGAACAGGTTGCCCAAGGAAGTTGTGAATGCTCCATCCCTGGCAATGTTCAAGGACAGGTTGGATGGAGTCTTGGGTGACATGGTTTAGTGTGTGGTGTCTGTGCCCGTGGCAGGGGGGTTGGAACTAGATGATCTTAAGCTTCTTTCCAACCCTAACTATTCCATGATTCTTTCTTTGACTAGCATAGAGTATAAATGAAAATATGTCCCAGGTTTGGTCATTATTTTGGTGGCTCTGTCTCTGTACATCAACAGGTCTACCCAAGTTAAGAAAAGGCTCAGTTTAGTACATGTTATTTTAATCTTTGATTAGTTTTTAGCATGTCAGTAATAGCTTTTGTGACAGATGTGATATGTCACCTTTCAGGCATTTAGTGGGACATAATGAGTCTCACGATTTTTCACTTCTCAAGAGTTCCTCAGCTACTGAACTCTGATGCTGCACTCTACAGATAATTTCACCTGGTTAGGGCTGGGTAGTCCCCGCGTGACATTTCATATCCAGTTCACTTTTCAATGATTTATTTGTAATTTCTGCTAAACCACACTTAGAGTTATCCAGCGCTTGACTGCTAGATCAGTAACAGGTAACCCTTGCCAACAACACAGTCTGTTTTGAAGGCAAATGTAACTAGGAGACTGAGAATAAATCAATAGGTTAAGAGGTTGTGGGTGGGAACTGATGCCCATCCTCTGTCCGAACGCCAACTTCCAGAACACGGTGCTGTCGTCCAGCTGACCTTCCTTTCTTTTTCTCCTGCTGCTCGTGGCCTAAAGTAAGAGCACCTCCCTGTAGTTGGAGCTGAGCCTGAAAAAGAAGAAACTCACAAAAAAAATCCTTTCAGAAAAAAAAGAAAGGCTTCTAAAAACAAGTCCTTGTGCTTTCACCTTTGTCACAGCCCACACTTCAGCAGTGGTACCATCCAAGGCCCCATGACATTTTTAGCTCTCAGATCCAATCCAGCCTGGTTAGTGCTGTCCTTGCTGCAATTGTATGTTGAGAACATCGGCTTCACCTTAGATTACTTCTTGGGAGCCTTCCCCACCAGCAGCATCCCAGTCCCCTCTCTGCTGCGGTAGATACATCCCTAAGAGTTGCACTCCTCGCAGTGGCAGGAGAGGATGTAGCGGTAGGTGGCAGTCAGCCGCATGCCCCCTGAACATCGCAACCGCATGGCCTTCAGCTTGGAGGTCTGGGGCCGGCAGCAGTGGCAGGTGGAGCGGAAAGGCTGCTTCAGGACCGTGCTGAAAGAAACCATTGGCTCTGAGCGCGACGTCTGGCTGCAGCGCCCTTCACAGCGAGCCAGCAGCACCATCTGAAAAGGAAAAGAGACAGATTAGGAAATATGCCCCCATGGCTGCCAGCACGTAGCTAACACCAGCGGATGGGTACCTCCTTCCAGTCTGGCAGGTCTTTCTCCACTTACTGCATCCCCCACACCTTGGCTAGGGCAGCCAGCCCCACGTAGGGCATTGTCCCTGAGCTGTGTCAGAGAGCAGATGAGGTAACATGGGCAGGAGGAAAAGCAAGGCTCCTGAAAGCCCCCGTACCAACACCAGTAAGGCCTCGGCCGTTTTTCTGAAAGCTGATCTTGGGACTCCATGACTTTCCAGGCGTGGTGACTGCAACTGTGACTTGCTGACCCCAGATCTGTGGCAGCCAAGCCCTTAAGTTGTCAGCCATGCTGATACTTCAGTTGGATATTTTCCAGTGATTTGGGTGTATTTACTGGTGATCAGCAGGACTGGTCCTCAGGGCTAGTGAATGTCTCATATTTAGAGATATAAACTTATAAAGTACAAATATAAATAAGATGCTGTTTATTGCTTCTAAAGAAGTAAGTTTCTAGCTCCTTCCTTTTACAAAGATCACCTTGAATATATATTTGCCATTATGTGTGTGTATATATATATAATTGCATCAGTTGTACCTGTATAAAATGCCCTGCGTAGTGTAAGACAGTGATAGTGTAAAGGAGTGAGAATGTAAACAAGATGAACTCATTGCCAGACATGAGGGTTCACTAGTAAGGTTTTCCAAAAACAGTACAGGCTCCATGGTTGCAAGTTCACTAAGCTGTGACCAGAACAAGATGACTTGCACAATAGGGGGCACTAAGGAAGGAAAGCTCACAGGGAGTCACCTACTTCCCTTCCCAACTCCTTGTTGAGCAAAGGAGATAGATAGTCCTCTAAGTTCTACAGAAAACATGGAAAGGATCTTCTAAAGCTCTGGAAATTATATGAAAATTATCAAGGTAGTAACAGCTGCTACAAAGTTTCAACAAACTCTTATACCTTCATGGGAAACGAAATATTAAGTCCATATCAGCTAATTCTGCAAAACCAACAGAAATTTCAAAATGAACTTATTGTATCATCCAGAAAAGGTCAAAATGTGACAGAGGTGGGGAAGTAGACAGTAAAGTAGTCATAAGTTTATCGTATAACCAAGGGAGAAAATTGTATCTTAACCATGCTACACATATCTCATGTTTTTTCCAGACAATCTGAAAGGATAACTACAGATGTGACAGCAAATATTTTACTATGTTAAACCTTTTTGAGCTTCTTTCACTACACATGCTGAATTGACTGCCAGTCTCCAAGTCTTGCAAGCACGTATGTCAACTGTTTAATTTTCCTTATAGTGAAAGAGAAAGAACCTATTCAGGCTAACCTGAAATTCTCAGCAAAATTAACCTCCTCGTCCTCATAAATCCAGAACAGCACCAGTAGATTTTGGCAGGTGTGCAAATGAGCTGGAAATAGCATGTGCTTTCAAAGCTCTGCTTTGCCATTTAATCAATCGCACCAGCTGCTGATTACATTGTATACTATAGCACAATAGAGATTATCGCCTAAATAATTAGTAATGCTATGATGGCATAGCACAGTAATACAGTGGGTATATATATAGTAGAAACCTGTGTGAATTTTATAACCTGATATGCATGCCTCTTGGCTCTCCTCATCCCCTGCACATATGAGCTTGTGTGTGTCACCTTGTGATGCTGGATCCAGAAGTAAAGCATGCTACAGCGTGGGAGTGTCACAAAAACCGGCAAGTTGAATCTGAGGCAATATTTGACTCTGATCATTCAAGCTGTATTGTGGAAATTCAGAAGCTGTGAAATGGTTTATTATTAATGGTGTTTATAGATTCTTTTCCACACTTTTCAGCAACAAGTTGAGGCCCGAAAGCAGATGGGCTGAGATGTTTGAGAATAGACTTTCACACAGTATCTGTGGCCTGGCTGCAAGCAAGCGTTACTGAAAATTTCCTGAGCTACCTCATGAATATATCATCAGATATTTGCTAAAACTTTCTTCATCTGGTCTGTGTCTGTCTGGGCTGGACTCCTTAGTGCAAGGCTGTCAGTGGTAGCACACTTCTGGCACATCTGGAGGAAGCACTTATGACAGCCAGTACTGTAATTTAGGAGTCTCTGGTTGCAGCGGCAAGGCAATCCAGCACATCAATGAAGACCAGTAGGTCTCCATGGCAGAGGTCAAGCAGAATCCAATATGGTCAGGAAAGGCAATACCTCATCAGCTGATGCAAACATTTCCTTGAAGTCAAAGGAAAACACTGTTTTTCAGGAACAAATAACCTTCTTCCACCCTTCTTTTGTTATACATTCTCTTACTATAATGGACTATGTTTCTGAAGGCTTTGGAAAACTGTTTTCAACATCTGCCTGAGGTCACAAGCAAGAGGGATTTTAATGACTAAATTAAATTGGATGGATGTTTCCAAATGTAACAAAACTACTTCCCATGTGGGTACAATTGGCAGCCTCCACATGGAAGCACAGTGGATATAATCCTTTTTTAACCAAGACAGACAGCAAATATAGTATGTCTTGCAATTTTTGAAGCCATTTTTAACTTCTGTAATTCTATGCTGCACTAAAAGAGAAAACATACGGAGTGGAAAAGGATGGCTTGGTGGAACCAGTGTATAGTGTCAAAAAAGGGCAAAGTCTCTGACATCAGTTGGCCGTCCAAGCTTGGCAATGGAAACTCAGTGAAAACAAGAGATACCCCAATTCCCACAGCTACTCCTACAGAATCTTCCTTTATTTGACTTGTTTATATTTTATCACAATATATATAGGAACAGACATTGCATCTCATTTTCATTAGCAAGTCTAATATTGGTCTTTGTTTATATGCTAGATCCAGAACAGAAGCCACATTTCTACCAGGGTGATTCAGATCCCTGAGACCTTAAAAAAAATAGGAGCTTGGTTTAACAAACAGAAGTTTTCTAGGAAATGTCAAAATTATTTTGCTTTGTATGGAAACTGTTTTCATTTTCCACTTCATAAGAAAGTCCATACAACTTGCAGTACTGTTAAAAAACCGTTCTTGAAACTGTTGTGGAATTTGGCAAGCCAAGAGATGTGGTAATATTTTTAAACGTGATTTCCATTAAAGGCTTGACTTTAAGAAAATCACTGACATTTTTTCAGTCAGAGTTACAAATGTTTATGTCAACAGCTTTTTTCTCAAAGCTCAGTTTTGAAATAATATGGTTTTCATTAAAATGCATTCTGTGTTCGCATTTCTATCAGTCCCAATCCTAAAGGCCTGATTGCTTTTCAGTGTCACTAGGGATGGTAAGAAATTGAGTTATTGTTAACTTTCTGTCTCTCTGTCTCTCTGTCTCTCTCTCTCCTTTTTTTCTCTCTCTTTCTCTTACTCTTTTTTTTTCTCTCTCTCTCTTTCTCTCCTTCCATCCCTCCCTTCCTCTTTTCCTCAGAAAAATAACCCTCTATTTGTTGTCTGTGGCAGCCAGAGTGTAGAGGGGAGAGAGGGATCAAGTAGTAAATGATGTTGCTATTCAAACTCAGAAGCAGTAGGGCAAAAGTCTGATCTCCCACTGCTGTGGATCAGCCATGCTTATGCCAAAACAGGCAGGCGTCACTGCTGTGAGACCAGTGTAAGCAGAGTGGGGCTTTCCCCAGTGCCCCATTTTGAGGCTGTCAGCCCCTCTCTGGTGAACAGGCATAGGCCAAGCCCCACTAAAGATGCACATTGCACTGAACAGGTCTTAATTGTCTGTTGATGCTTCTCTCGGTGCTTTATTTTAATTTTTATGGCCTGCTACTACCTCTGATATTCCATCACCCCTGTGCTGATCACGTGAAGCAAATAACTTGCTCTGCACACAAAGGCGTCTGGGGTTCTCCTCAGCCACTGCTGCACTTATCTGAACTGCATGGATCCTCTCTCCTCGGAAATCCTCCCAGGATCACCGCTTCTGGGGTCTGCTATTAAGCAGGCCTTTTGTCCTAAAACCCATCATGTACCTGCCTCCCGTTGCTCTCTTACCCAGCACAGGGCTGGCAAAAGCGTTGATGCTGACAGTTGATCTCTTTCATTAATCCAGGGATGTGGGTGCATAAGGCAAAACCACTTTCTGCAGGGCAGAGGAATGGGCAAGTTGGAGACTGTACATCTGAATGTACAGTGTGTTACCTCAGCCAGAACAAATTAGGACAAGACATAAGGGACCAGTAAGGATTTTTCCATAGTTTCTCTCCATTCTTTTCCTCCACACAATGAAATAAATGACCGTAGGGTACATGTGCAGGCTGCTAAATCATTTTGACACAAAAAATTTCAGGCTTAAAATCTCAAATGAAAGGCAATCTTTTATTTCATTCTGCTTCTAACCCTGACAGTAAACATGTGATTGTAATTTTACATGAAAACAAAGGCCTTGAAACTAAATAAGGGGGAAAAGTGGCAATGTTTTTCACATTTTATTTTCACTACTATATTACAGCTTGATTCTTCATTTCACTTCAAAATTTGTAAGTTTACATACTCTAGATTAAAGTCTCAGCTGAAGGACAGGGTGACTGGGATGATCTAAACTTCCAAACTAGCCCATCTTCTTGGCACCAGTGGCTGAGTCCCCAAAGCGATCCTTTGAAAATTATTATTTAGCACATTAGCTTTACCATCATAGTGCGTATCTCATTTTGAAAAGGTGAAAAGAGAGTCAGCAGCCTTACTCTCCAGTGACAGTTCTAATGTACACATGTCTGTGCAACTAGATTTTGGTAGTAAGGAATTTGTGTGGAGAAAATCACCCCAAATGGCTCATTTTATCAACCCTGTCAATGCAGCACCCTGCTGGAAGGGGTGGGGGGGGTGGGGTGGTGTAAGGGAAGTCCTTACCTTCGAGCTACACTTGTAGAGGGGGTGGCTGATGGAGTCAACGTAGTGATGCCTCATACAGCGGCTGGGGTCGGGGTCGATCATGAAGGAACTGTCTGTTTTACTGTCTGCATCTCCCATCATCGCCAGGAGTGAAAGCATGGAAATCGAAGCCGCAAGTACATGATTTCCCATTGTCGAGGAAGTTCTCGCTGATAACAGCAGAGGGAGGTAGAGTATTAAAAAAACTCCAAATAGTGGCAGCCAGTTCCTTTCCAGGATGGTGAAAAGTCTGGTTTAAGTGCCTTAGCTGTCATTCTTCTTCTCGAGTTGAAGTTTGCTGAAATTGTAATCCGTCAAAGAATCTCCTGCATAGCTGGAATAAAAACAACATCAATCACAATCCTGACCAAAAAGACCTCTGAATTAAAACAGACATAAATAATATTAAGGCACACAGGATTTTTGCTAGCCAAAATATATGCTCTAAGTGAGCATCATTCCCACAGTAGGTAAGTATATGACATTAGGAAGAAAATGTCAAGGCCTTGTTACCTTAAGCGTTGCTCTATCATTTCACCAGGGAGAACCTTTCCACTTTTAACAGCACAAGTGGTGCAATGCCAATCCTTTTCATTGTGTGATGTCCCTAATGGGTTCCCCTCAAAACTGGTGATTAGGAACAACATCTGAGATATCTGCAAATTGGAAGAACTATGTATCCACTCAAGGCATCCAGCGGGGCAAAGCTAGGCTGCCTCCTGCATTACAGATGGAGATTTCTTTTCTAGGTAGCACACAGGAAGGATGGAGGCAGGTTGACCCCTCGCTTTAGGGCCTGTATGTAGGCCTCCTGCAGGGACAAAGGAAACCCCCAGGATGGAGGGATACTGAGGGTCTAAGTCCAGGCATGAGCAAAGTGGTCCCCCAGGAATCTGGCTGAGCACTGACCTGCACTGCATGGAGGACTACCTATGTCTCTGGCTGCCCTCCCCTCCTGACTACCAAACTTAGACACATGCAGGTGGGCATACCTTAGTTGTTTTCTCTTCAGGCTGCACTTGTGCAGTGTCAGTCTCTTCCCCTTAATTAAGGGAAAAAAAAGCACTATCTTGCGCTTTTTGCAGGTGGAGTACTGTGTATATCCATCTGGATTTCTGGTGCATGTTGGAGACCAGGAGATCCCCCAGAAAACAGGCACAGGATAGCCCCTGAAATGCTGCCAGAAGCTCTGTGCCAGCAGGGAAATGAGGGGCATCTCCTGCAGCTGCTTCATCACAGCCCCTTGATCCTTTTCACAAAGCCTGCAATCTCAAACGAGTGATTTAATTTCTCTTTTTCTAGAAACAGCTATAGCATGAAAAAGCTGTGAATTATCCACCTAAATACAACCTGATGAAGCAAAGGATAGTCATAAGTAAACTTAAAAGCATGAGAACTTTCTAAAGAAACTTAGGATACAACAGTTCCCTGGTCACAGAGAAATGCTCCCCCTAGAGCCTCTTGCCTATTTAAAGACCTGATGTGTGCCTTTATTGCCTTATACAATCCTCTTTCCAAACTGTTTTCTGGTTTGCTGGCAATGCTCTAAACCAACCAGTACTCATCTCCCAAACAGCCTGAAATTACAAGGCCTCCCCACCAGAGTGCTTGATGATTTGTGTACTGCTTTATAGCTTGCTCAAACACTGTTGTGAGACGAGTGCATAGCAGTGAGAAACACTTCCAGAGTTCATCCAAGCTGGGAGTCAGGACTTGTCAGGCTGTAGTGACAGATCCTGGTATATTTTCCTCAAGCAAATGTTTTTCAATGCATATGGCATTTAAAAAATTGCTCTCTTTGCAGTATAAGGAGCTCAAACAACACTAACACTGAGGATCTTGGATACATTTATGCACGGTCCCATGCATGTCAATAAATATCTCTCCAAACATTTTAGCAGGGTAAGAAAAATCTCCTGGTCATGGGAGCCGGGACTTCTTCCCAGAACTGAACTGTACTACTCTGGTTCATGCAGATGATGCCCAAGGATTAGCTAACAGGAGGAATGATGCACTTTTATTTTTTTTATATTTAACCTTTTACCTACATTCCTATTCTTCTTTAGAAAGAGGCTGACCAAAACATGCTGCTTGGCAAGGTCTCTCTCCAACATAGTTAATCAGTATTACACACCCAGTAATTCTCTCTCTGTCCAAATAAATTTGCTTGATATTGGACAGTCTCAGCTCATGTAATATTACGTCCAGGGATCCCCATTTCCCACTCTCTCTGTCCCACTGTTAATTTTGTGCTTCTATATCTTTCTATGGTTTTGATCAGTATGATTTAATACAGTGAGAGAAATCTGGAGTACTGGCTCGGTTTTCAAAGGCTTATCTCTCTAGTTTTCTTCAGGAAATAATTGGATGACATAGAGTCTGCCTCATGAAAACACTTTGAAAAAGCTGGAAAGAAGTGGGAAAAAATGTGAGAAAAGGAAGATGTCTGTACCTTCTTCAGGATAAGCACAGCACAACACAAAAAGTATTAACACTTTCACAATCTTATAAATTCCCCTGGTACCTCCCTGGCAAAGAAATGTAGCAGGATTTAGCAACAAAACTTTGAAAAAAGAAAAAAGTACTATTATCACGTATTTGTTAGTAAAAAGAGAGACCACAGATGTAAATTGGACCCATGTTTTATATAGAATCTGTGTACAGTTGTTGACAGACATACTGCCAAAACACGTGTATAGGTATTGGAAGCAGGACTGCAGACAACACTGGGCTGTTTGTACATGCCAGTATCTCCTAACATATGTATGTGAAGTACACAAATACATTTTTCAAGTACATATGCCATATATAACACATATATGGGAAAAAAAGTCTCACAGGGACATATAAACATGTAGAAGTTAGTGTGTATATTTTTGACTGTGCAAAAAAGTCTAAGTATTTTCACTCAGGTACATCACTGTGATGAAGTACTTTGACATGACATTTATGACATCTTCCATTTCCAGCTGATATTGTACAATGACATTTCCCTTTAAATTAACATTCTGTTGTTTGGGCTTGGGTTTGGGGTTTTTTTGTTTGTTTGCTTTAAAAAAGGTTGTATTCTTTTTGAAATGCTGTCTGAAATTATAAAATTCTAAACAGTACATGATATCAGGAGTTACATATGTAGCTTCCAGTTTATCGTTCTGTCCAAAAACAGAAGCAAGAACACCTGTAATTATTAATCACTATAGCTATACTTATGATAACATTTTGTTTCATTTGAAAAATATGGTTTTTAGCTAAAAATCAACAATTTCACATAGAACTTTTTTCTTTTATTTAAGCTGGTTTTCCCTTAGTTTCTTTTCATGTAAAAAACTGTGGTAAACAGCTCATTTCCCAGGCTAACAAAAAGGAAGCTAAAATGCTTCCTTTTTACAACATCCATTAAAGAAAAAGATGCAAAGGTGACTTCATGTTCTCAGGCTGAAAATTTGCTACAGAAATATTTGGCCTAACAGTGGATGAAAGTCACTACTTCCCATTTTTTCACAATTCACTGATATGGGCATTACATGTTGTCCGTAATAGACTTACAGTGTCTTTTCCATATAGGCAGTTTTCAGGAATACATAAAGACATAACATGCTAAAAGCTGTTACAGCTGTTACCTAAAACTGCTACAGCTGTTCCTAAAAACTTCAGTGAAAACCAGAAGACATCTCAAAGAAAGACCGTATGAACATACAATCCAAGACTGTATTGCACATGGACATAGGGGTAGAGTTAGGGTTATTTTTCCAACTTTATGTTATTATTAACTGCTTTTGAATGTTGAAATAAAGATTTCTTTTAATAGTCTTAATATAATTTAGAGAGTGGTGAAGGTTAAGATTTTGTTTTGCTTTAAGGACAGAAGAAAATTCCATCATCTGGAATTATTTAGCTAGTCACTTTGTGAGAACATAAACAGAAATTCCCTTTTTGCTATGTATCTTGGAAAAAATAAAGAGCTGAGCAATTCTCCAAAGGTCTATTGGATCTGTACCGCTTTTACCCTGGAAGGTAGGAAGGGAGCAATGGAAAAGCTCATTTATAGTGTATTTCTACTTAGCTGTTCCTCACTCCCAAGCCCCCTGAATTAGGCATGCACGTATGTTCAGCTTGGCCTTCATTTGCTGTGCATTTTGTCTGTTTGAGACTCCTGCTTGACGATGAGGGTACAATTCAAGTCACTCAATGCCTTTTATGTTTTGGAGGCTGCCAAAATGCCGTTGGAGCAGCAGTGTGTATATATAACTAAGCCTGGCCTTGCACGCTGTGCATATTTAGTAAGCACAATTACTTGGATCCTACCATGTGGTTCCCTCATTCTGAATTTGTTATGTAAACAGAAGAGTTACAAGACTACTCAGTTTCTCCAAACTCCAGCCCTAAAAAAGTGTTACTAACCATGTATATGTATACGTATGTGTATGTGTCTGTAGTTTGGAGCTGCTGTTTGGAGAAAAAAGCCACAAAGATCTTCATGAGACCAAACCAGATTTCTGAAGAATTATACCCAGCCTGCAAAAGGCCAGAAAGATGAGGATGTGGGGGGGGTGTGCTCCAAGATCTGGACTGAAGTGGAAATGGCTGTGTTGGGCAAACTACGTTGTCAGGTTACACCAGGGTTTGTGCTGCAAACACAATCAGGGCAATCCCAGGCACACCTACGGGTTGGGTGGAGAAGAGATTCAGAGCAGCCCTGCAGAGAAGGACTTGGAGGTGTTGGTTGATGAGAAGCTTGATGTGAGCTGGCTTCAGTGTGTGTTCGCAGCCCCGAAACCAATCATATGCTGGGCTGCATCAAAAGGAGCGTGACCAGCAGGTTGAAGGAGGTGATCCTGCCCCTCTACTCTGCTCTCGTGAGACCCCACTTGGAGTATTGTGTCCAGTTCTGGTGTCCTCAACATAAAAAGGGCATGGAGCTGCTGGAGCAAGTCCAGAGGAGGGCCACGAGGATGATAAGAGGGCTGGAGCACCTCCAGTACAAAGACAGGCTGAGAAAGTTGGGGCTGCTCAGCCTGGAGAAGAGAAGGCTGTGTGGAGACCTCATAGCAGCCTTCCGGTATCTGAAGGGGGCCTATGAGGATGTTGGGGAGGGACTCTTCATTAGGGACTCTAGTGGTAGGACAAGGGGTAATGGCTTCAAACTTAAACAGGGAAGTTTAGATTAGATATAAGGAAGAAGTTCTTTATAGTGAGGGTGGTGAGGCACTGGAATAGGTTGCCCAAGGAAGTTGTGAATGCTCCATCCCTGGCAGTGTTCAAGGCCAGGTTAGACAGAACCTTGGGAGACATAGTTTAGTGCAAGGTGTCCCTTCTCATGGCAGGGGGGCTGGAACTAGATGATCTTAAGGTCCTTTCCAACCCAAACCACTCTGATTCTGTGATTAAACTCTCCATGAGAAGGGCTGTGAAACGGGTAGGGATGGGAAGGCAAGGAGGAGCAATCTCTACCTCTGGGCATGGGGTAGTGCTGTCATGTCCCCACTGCTGGAGATTTTTGAATAATGGATCTGTGCTTTTAGGGAACTTGGGGAACCATTGTTTCTGCTCAGCTGGCCTGTCAGTTAGGGGTCCCCTAGATCTGTTCCATGCTCCACCAGAGCTACCAGATGACAGTGGCAGCTGGACTGCCCTATTGCCAGGGCTATGTTTGTGAAGTGGTACCTGTCTCCCAAAGCCATGCATTGTACTGCATGTCTGGAGCTCAAGTCTTGCTCTAAGGGCACATCTGTGCTGGCACATTAAACCCCCTTGTAGTGTGGCTCTTCAGCCCTGCAGCCACATGGCATGGAGAGGTCTGTTCGCAGACCTCCTCCAGCCTCCACAGTACTTGGATGTCTTCCAGCCCACACAACTGCCTGCACCATGCCTGAAAACTTCTTGGGAAGCACTGTGTGCTATGGGGCAAAATTGTACAAGTGACTGAGCAATTTAAGAGAACAGTTTATCTAGTAGGAGAGATGACCTAAGATGCTGTGCCTGATCCTCCTTTCTGTTGAAAACTCAGAGGCTTTATCAGCTCCAGCATGTGTTTTAGCTCTGTAAATAAATGTAGCCATCTTCTCATCTAGTTATTTTACTGTGGTCTTCTCTGTTCCAGAAGTGAAGTGGCTGGCGTCCTATACATGCTGTCAAAATTCTCTCTCTGCTCTGCAGCTGCCTTTCAAAACACCTGACAAAGTCACCGAGCAGCCACGTGGCAGCCAGGAAGCAGCAGGTGAACACACGGAACTTCAGCTGTTTGTGAAATGCCTCCGTGCAACATTTGAACAGGTTCCTTCCTCTCCCAAGATGAAGCAAATACCAAACTAAGTATTTTGAGTGAGATTCTTACAGGTCTAAATAACTGGAATGCCTGCCCAAGGCCTCATTGTGTCAAATGAGCATTTGCCCTGCTAACATCCAGCTGTGCTGAAGCTTGTCCCCTCTGACACCCAGGGGAATGTTCTCACCCATTGTACAAGGGCTTCATCCCCTCAGTGCACAGTAGGTTGCAGGGCAGCATGCACCTGCATGGAGGGTACACAAATAACCCACACTCCTGGCCAGAGCTGACAACAGTGGGTGGTCAAGAGAAGAGGGGAAGGAAAAAAGCAGTAGAAAGGAAAATAGGCTCAAAAGGGACTCAAGCCTCTTCACCTTGTGTCCACAGGAGGGGAGCATATCTTCTGGTCCTACTGAGGCTGTGCTGTCCTGCTGCCTGCCAGCCAGCAGCTGCAGAGTATTGTCCCGTAAAAAAACAAGAAGATAAAACAGAGGCTACCTCTGAGTGGTCAGAAATGTCAAACACGCTGATGGTATTTGAGAGAAACTCCTGCACATCATTTCTTGCTGTGAGGCTTCACTAAGTCTTTTAGTATTTCAGGAGATGAATACCTATGACTGTAAGCAGACTGAAAAAATAGGAAGACCTTCATATTTGAAGCATAAGAAACAACATAGTAATTGCAGCAAATGTAATAGAAGAACACCCTGCTGCAAGCACCCTGGGAGCATGAGTAGGCATGGGATGAGCATGCATGGGACTGGTTCCCCAGGCTTTGATGGGGCGACTTGTGCAAGGCTCCCATAAGTATTCACTCAGCAGGGACCCAGTGCATGAGGTGGAACAAATTAAGCCAAACAGCACTTGAGCTGGCTGAGCTTCCCTCTCCTTTTGAAGTTTCCAAGAACATTTCCAGTCCTTCAGGTAGCTAGAAGAGGGGGAGCTAACAGCACCTTCCTGCTCAGTGGTTGAAATAACAAACTCTAGTGGGTCCTGCAAGCTGGCGCTCTGCCAGCAGACAGGGCAACATGGAGAAAAGGTTTTTAATACACTTGCAAAGAATAACTACTGGTGGACAAAAGAGTGCTTGTATTTTTATTCTTTCCTTTTCCTGCTTCCAGGAAACTTTAAATAGATTGATTAAGGGCATGCATGGGATCTCTCTTTAATGAGCTAGTAGAGCCATTTAATGGTGAGATGATGCCAGCCTTAGGTTCTTTCTTTATTCTTACGTCTCACCGAATATCAGAATAGTCACAGTCTTGAGTCTGGGACAGGAATTAAGAGGAATAGAGTTTTCCTCTTGCTCATCCAGAGAGTGCCGGATGGGACCACTCCTCACTGAAGCATGAGGTGCAGAGCTGAGCTAAGTAAGGTTTCCCATCCCTCTCAGGAGGCAAACCAGCAAGGGTGGCAGCTGGGTAAAGTGCAAATATTCCCAGCAAAGCATTAGCTATAGGATTTGCTCCAGTAATTACCTCTGCTTTAGTCTCATGACCCAATATGAGGCAAAACAACTCTTGGCCAAATTACAAGTTGCTGAGAGGCCTAGGGCATTCAGGCATGTCCTCTACCTGTTGGAGTGTGTCACAAGTGGGTGGGCAGGTTTTATTCTCTTTTGCATATTTTCTAGAGAACTCAAGGGACTGTAGTGATCAATAGATGCAGCAATAGGAATGGGTTTCTTATTCTTTAAAACTAAGCAAAGACATTCCTGCCACTGGGACCAGCAGACAGCGCTATGCATGCTGGAGATAGCACATCATTGAAGGACATGTTCCCTCTTTCCTGACCCTAAGGGCAAAATCCTTTCTTCTTTTACACACAGGCAAAATTCAGACCACCATCCATATACCTCAGCCTCTGATAATTAGGGAACCTAAATATTTGGCTCATGGTAACAATTTTATGTCTTCTAACAAGGGGAACAGCATTCTCCTAGGTCCCACTCTCTTTGAGCGTGCTGCTATGACAGTAATGCGATTGTCACTGCCATGGTATGCTTAACCTTTGCCAAACCAGAGCTGAGGCATTAACTCAGATCCTCAATTCACATGTCTTAAAGGGCAACATAACCTGGGCTGCCTCCACACTGCCAGACCGGCACAGTTTGCAGCTCAGTAATGATAAGCACATAAATGTGACAAGTGTAAGCTGTAACAATGATTGATGCAAGTAGAAAAATAACAAAGAGAAGCTGAAAATTAGTGATGCAGTGGAATTCCTAGGACCAGTGTCTCCATGGCACCAGCAGCCCGCTACTCAGACATCAGAAGAAAGGCTATGCTCCTCTATGCTAGAAAGGCACTCTGTGCCACACAATGAAATTCCAGCAAACAGGACAAGGACTGATGGTGTCTGGAAGTGGTAGTGCCACAGCTACCCAGATAATAGTCTGAATTAGATTATGTGAAAAAAGGAGGAATATATAGACAGCCAGCTGCTCAAAGGCTTACTACAACCTTGCTTTTATTGTTCTGCTAAGTTAGAGGTGGGGCATCAGAGGGATTCCTAACATACCACTACTGAGAAATTTTAATATGTTCCCCACTGACACATATAAAAAGGAAATAACAGCTGATCATAGTCAGCAGACACTGCAGCATCTCTTCATATGCATGCGCAAAAGTGTGAGCAAAGTGGGGTGCTCTTGGCCAGGGAGACTCAGGCACCCAAGCTAACCTGACCCAACTAAACCTTTCTTCTGCCATTGAACTGAATTTCAGCAAAAGGGCTGTCGAGCAGGAAGCAAGACAGCAGAAAAAAAGGCTATCTGGGCATGGCTGCTCACCCCATCCCAAGATACAGGACATGGAGAAGGGCAGGGGAGCTGAGAGGCTGCACATTTAACACTGATGAAAAGAAACACATGTTTACACAACTGACAATGATCCGGTGGAACAAGATATCACAGAGGGCAAAAGTTTAGCTGGGCTCAGAAAAAGGACCTGTTATGTATGGGAGGGTTACAGTTGCAAGGGTTTTATTTTTAAAGAGTTTCTGGAAGGGATATAAACTCTCAGAACTCCGAGACTTCAACTGATGGGGTTAAGGAAAAATCCTTCACCGCAGCAAGTTACCCTGTAGCTGCCTGCCACAGGGTCTCTAGGTCCTTCTTTGATGTGGCCACTTCCAGCCACACTCAAGAGGTGGATTGTTCAAAACTTGGGACTGGGGCAGAGTCTCGTGTAGCAAAACTTCTCTAAAAGTCATAGAGACAACTATCTCCTCACACTCATTTGAGGCAGAGGAATTTCTAGTATTTGTAATACAACTATCTAATATTTATAATTGTAATGACAAGGGTAGTATTTGGGAAAAAAAAAAAAGTGATTTTTTTTCTCTATTTTTCAGTTAAATAAATAACCCACCAGACTTGTTGAAAAAACAAAAGTCTCAGTGGCTTCATGCAAGTTTTCCACCATAGATAGACAACTCACTTCAAGGTCCAAGAACAACCTGGGGCACTTCCTAGTGCATCTGAAAGCAGACAAGCCAGGAAGGGGACACAGTTGGTCCCAGGGGAAATGAAGCTTGATTCCAGGAAGAGTCCCTGCCAAAAATGTTAACAAAGGCATCAATATGAGCCCCTAAGGAGCTAGCTCTCTTTCCTCCCACCAGGGCAAAAAAGGCAGCTATTCTGGCAACTCAAGCAAGCAAGATGCTGTCACAAGCCTCGATGGCACGTGAGAGTTTATTCTGTTTGGGCAGATCGCTTTTGTGGAGATCAGCCATGCATAGGTAGCTACCTGGGGTATTGCTACTGTGAACTGTACACAAGACTACCTGTAACAAGTATCCTGCTCTGCAAGGGAGAATCATTAGCATACATGCATCTGATCAAAACCGGTTGCTGTGCAAACCCAGGAAACCTACGTGGGACACCTCCAGGTAAAGATCTGAGCTTTTAACTAGAGTAATCAGCAGCAGCCCCTAATTATACCATTTCATTAAATCAAATTGCTATTTTGTAAGCTTGAAATATCCATTGCTTCCATATTTGCTTTTAAATGGAAAATCTTAAAACATCTTCTTATAATACTAGTATTGCAAATAAGATTTCATTAATTCAGCAAGAGCATATATATGTAAGTCACATTAGGAACCCCTGATTCAAGCTGGTAATTACTCACCAAATAGTTTTATTTACGTTGAGGGAATTATTCATGCGTATAACTGCTCACAGGTATGAGCGAGGTCCCACCGCCAGAGCAAAAGTAAGCATCATTAGTATAAAGGAAGGAAGGAAGGAAGGAAGGAAGGAAGGAAGGAAGGAAGGAAGGAAGGAGGGAAGGAAGGAAGGGAAGAAAGAAGGAAAGGAGGAAGGAAGGGAGGAAAGGAGGAAGGGAGGGAGGAAGGGAGGGAGGGAGAGAGGGAGGGAAAAAAGGAGGGAGGGAGGGAGGGAAAGAAGAAAGAATAAAATAAAACGAAAGAAAGAAATACAGTCCCAAGGAAGGAAGGAAGGGAGAGAGGGAGGGAAGGAGGGAAGGGAGGGAGAGAAAGAAGAAAGAATAAAATAAAAAGAAAGAAAGAAATACAGTCCCAAGGAAGGAAGGAAGGGAGAGAGGGAGGGAAGGAGGGAAGGGAGGGAGGGAAAGAAGAATGAATAAAATAAAAAGAAAGAAAGAAATACAGTCCCAAAATGTAACTGTTCTTTTGAGGAGGGACAAATAACAGCACTGTGCTTGTTACATCCACGTTTATTGACCCCACGAGACAGCTGGGTTGCTTCTATCAGAAAATAGCTTTGCAGCAAGGAGCTGATTTGAAGCAAACCACTGCCAGTTTTAAATCATCATTTGCCTGTCCTTTTATAATATGCAGAGTTCTCGACACTGGGTGAGCCACTCTTCCAGCCACTGGGACAATTACAAAGCTTTAGGAAATGTTAGCAACATTTAGCATATAGGAGGGGGATTTTTTCTTCTTTAAAGAGCTGCAGAAACCCTAACAAGTTACTTGTCATGCCATCTGTCCCAGGCAGAAATAAGTAAGATATGTTATGGGGAGGCTGTGGGAGAAATTTTAATGAACCTAAAGGGTAGGATAAGAAATCTGCCCGACAGTCCCACAAGAGCTAGAATACACACACACACCATCTTGCAAATTCAGATTAGCCACAAGAAAATTACTGCCCCCTCAACATGTACTCTGTGTGAGCCTGCTTTACTGACACTAAAAGTTAGCTAACATCGTACTGAGATTAGTCTTCACATGCTTCATCTTTGTTACTCTTTTTTTTTTTTTTTTTTTTTGCTGCTGGACCTATTCATTTGAACTCTTATAGGATGAATTCACTCACCTGAATCCTAGCAGGGAGACAGGGGCTTTTGTCTTCAGCCAGGCTCTCTCAGGGTAGTGTCCGTTCCTGTGCCTTGCAGTTACACTACACTTATCATGGGGCTCAAAACAGCGAAACTCTTCTTTTGTCCCAAAGACAGAGAGAACAGTTGTGCTCGTGCCTCTGATGCTGATACACAGTGAAATGATCTGCCAGCAAATGAGGAGAACCTCCCTCTCTCCTTCAGCAGGCGGTCTGGGGTCCTGTAGCATCCTCCTGTGTCAGCCACCGCCTGCACAGCCACACTGCATTATGAGTCGCACCGACAGGGTTGGCTTCCTACTAAATATACCCCTCGGCATTACAGCAAAGGCAAACACTGTGGCTTTCCTCATAGGTTTCAGCCAACCAACAGTGTATGTTAAATCTGTCCTAATCCATAACCAGTGCTGTCCAGTCCATGGGAAAGGTTTCCAGAATATTGGATAAATAATAATGTGCAAATTACGAGAGCTCCTGCAAAGCATGACACACAAAGCTAGAAATAAATATTGCCTGTTGTTTCAAATTATTCTAAGCACTCTGGCAGATGACTGGCAAGAGAACAGCATGCATAAGTAGTGATAAAAGTAAACAGCCCAGCTTCAAACTAGCAGGCTTGCCTGTGGTCACAGAGCCCTATTGTAAAGGGACAAAGACGGTGCTGGCAATATCGCCACTCTCTTGATGAATTCAGAGCAGTCCAGCATGTCCATTCACTCCAAAGCCATACAGCTAGGACCAGCTCAGAGCTGCAGACATGAGCCCGGCATGCTCATAACAATAGATGTTTAACCAAGTTGCTCAGAAGCACACCTATTTGACTGCATACAGGCATCTTTCAGCCAGGAGAGATAAAGGTACAATTCCACATCAACATGTTTTAATTTTAAAGATGGTACGAGGAGTACATGTATTTGTGAGATAAAGAGATTGAGAGCATATTTTAAGTCCCTGTAGTACTCAAAACCTGGAGGAATCTATTTGTGTGCTTACCTTTGGAAAATGCACTGCTCCTTCTTTCCCTCAAAATCTTCAGAGAGCTAAAAAGAGGTCCTGTTAGTTCCAAATGCTTTTGTTCTTCTGTCCCTCTGTCACATGGCTTGCCTTTTATATTTGCAACACACAAAAGTTAGGGCTGTTGTTTAAGAGAGAGAGAGGGAGAGAGAGAGGGAATGTCAAATGGAAAAGTGCCATTGCAGTCATATATCAATCAGGGCAGCAGCAGCAGCAGCTCGCTGGCAAATGGGAATTCCACAGAAATGTGAAGCTCTTGTTATCTGAGAAATCACAAAACACCACCAGCCAAGCTCCCCTCTGCAGGGACTTCTTATTATTGGCAAGTCAGGAAATAGAAGGAAATGTAGGAGCTTTTTTTTGTTGTTGTTATTGTTTCGGCTATGGAGATATGTACGCTGCAGCATGTGTAAGCCAGTGGAATATAAATCCTGAATCAAATGCCTTCTTAAACAAATGCACTGTGTGCAAGATAAAGCAAACCACCGAGAAGCAAGGTAACAGAGCTAACTGAAGAATCTGAAAGTAACAACTTAAAAAATTAAAAAATAACTGCTGCTCTTGGAAAATATCTATTAAAAACTTACCTTTTCCTTGATATACTCACTAATCTCCTTTTTCCTGACAGGTGTTTCTTAAAATTTTTGTAACTGCAATTGATCTCAGATACCCTTAATTCAAGCAGTGCTGCTTCACTACAATTGGTCACCTAAGTCATCTGACATTCCCTGGCTCTCCAGTTGGGTAGGGAGACAAGCATTTTCTGTGTAAATACTTGTCTGCAAATCTGCAATTCTGATGCTTCAGATAACCTGCCCTGAAATGCTAAAGTTTCTCTCAAATAAACTCAAAAGTTTGCTCACAGAAGCAAACATCATCTTTCTGCTTTACCCACCTTCCTCTGAAGAATGCAAGTTTGAAAACTGTTCTTATTCAAACCTTTTATATAAATACTGTGGGTTTAGGGAAAAAAAAAAAAAAGAATTACCCCCAGGGGCTGAAGGCAGACTCCATCCACAGGAAAATCCCACTTACTACAAGCACACTGCAGCTCTGGATGCACCAAATGCTCTTCTCTTCCACAGAGGAGCATGTTTCACTTCTCTTTGGAGTGCCCCCTAGTTATCCTGTGGCATCATGGGAAGCACAGACCTTAGCTGGTTAATTAAAAAATGGGCAACATAGCTGGTCATTCACAAGCTGGATCTGTTCAGAGGCACTGTCCAGCAGAGGGACAGGGTCCTGTGTAGATTGCATTTGAACTCTAAAGGCAAGTTGGTATTTGATGGATGATGTTATTAGCTGAATGTCTTATGTGGTATAAGATCAAAGAACAGATGGAAATTATGCCTTAAAAATAGAATAATCTAAAAGGGGAATGGCTTGTAGATGATTAAGCATCATGGAAACAATAAGGGAGACATTCTTTGGCTTGCTTTGCCACAGAGACAGGTTTGGCAGTGGGATAAACAAATGATCCACTTAGGACCCAAATTCTCAGGATGTGAGTTTTGCTGAACATTTTCCCCCTCATATTCAGTGTTTATATTGTTTTGCCTCTTAAGTGAATCCTGGGTTTCTCTCACCAACCATATGTGTACCCGCTCACTGCTTCCCTCACAGATGCCACTGCAGTCACCCAGGGCGGATGATGGCAGAGCTTACCAGCATCATTGCCCTGCTGTAACTGCAAGCTGAAATGTCTAGCACTACCCTTACCTTAAACAGACAGACTACACATAGAGATCTTTTTTAATTTAGGCAACATACTCTTTTAAAATTGAAGTTATTAGCTCTTTGCTATACTGCCAGGTTGTGTCTCTTTTATCATGGGCAAGAAAGTGGCTCACATTATTCTAGTCGCTTTCACTAAAGACCTGCAATGTTCAAGAAAAAGGCCTGGCTAAGTAGCTCGTGGATGAAATTCTCCAGGAAACAGTAGATATCCTACTCATGGTCCTTACTGTAAATGGTGCCCAAGTTTTTTACTGGTGCAGCTTAGGTTTATTATCTTTGTGTCATCTACAGGTGGCAATAACTGTACTAATTGTTTGCTGGGTGCTAAGCATACTTTAAATACTCAACAATTATCAATAATACCTCAAATAGTGGTATTTTTGAGACGTAGCAGTAGCAGTTTGCTACCACAGCTACACATTCCTAATACATGAAAATCTGCAGATATTAGACTAAAAATTTAAAAAAATTAAAAAAAATTGGCTTTCAATTTTTTATCTTCAGCTTCAAAGCCATGTTTAGCAGAACATGGAACTTAATTGGTAGTTAATTGACCTCATAGGCTGGTGAGTTATAAACTGACACTCTTATTTGTGGTCTTCTCAGTGAACTTACACATTATCACAAGCACAAGAGTAGAAGCTTCAAATGTAGCCTGCCCCCACCTCAAGAACACTATGGCCCGTAACTTTTTCATAGCTTTTCATAGCCTCTCTCAACCATTATGACTTAATCCCACCCATAAAACCAGTCATTTTAAAGAAACAAATAAAAGCAGAAAGCACAGGAGCTCAGAGCTCAGTTTTCAAAGACAATTAGACATCTGAGATGACCCCAGATATTAGATAAGATTTCCAGAACATCTAAAGTACCCTACTTCCATCAGTTCTGATCTGAGTTCCCTTCAGAGGGAGTTTATCTCACTGAACAGTAGTTGTCTGGAAACTAAGTTTAGGACCTCCCAGCTGCAAATTAAAGTTTCCATCCCAGATTATTTTCAGTTCAGGCCAGTTTCAGGTCAGCATCAATAACAGTTTTTCTCTCTGAGAACAACCAAAGATCTTCTGCTGACTCAGCTGGATGAAATATCTATTTTTTTAAATAGATAAAACTAGGTGAGAGAAATCCATCCTTCAAAGACCCAGGCTGTATTTTTTAAGAGGTGGAGAACTCCATGCATCCACGTCTGCATGGAGTTCTACAAACCTCCCGAGTTCCATCCTCATGAAATGCATTACAGACCTGAAACCCTAATTTGCAGGTTTCCTTATTCCACCACTGTATGGCCTACAAGACTTCATGTTTGTCCTCAGAAAAGCATTGTACTACCATTACTTGCAATTCAGTAGGACCAAGTTGTTTGCCCCTTTGGCATCATCAAACACCTGCTGCTTCCTCAAAGGAGCAGAATTTAATCTCTTCATCATGTGCATGTTGTGAAATGCATTCAGACTTCTGCAGCAAAATTGATCTTTCATTTTCATCTGCAGGATTTTCCAGTGCTGCCATTTTTTAGTTTTCCCACACAATTTTTGCATTCTGAGACAGTGGGTAACAGACCTCCATGTCATCAAATGTACTGTCAGAAGAGGCACTACTTGGTATCTGTGCTGGTTGTGTCTACGAAGATTCCAAATGGAGTATGCATGCAAAGACAATTTTTAAGCATCGATACATACTCATGCACAGAAAATAACATGCATGCTATTGCTGCAAGCAGTTAGAGGGAGTAGGATATATAGGAATGCAGTTCTGGAAAGGATGATCCTTTGTGCCATTATTAAATTGTCAAAGGGTTGTTTATATTTGGGGCTTGGCTATTGGTATTCTTTCTGTAGTTGGGAATGTAGAAGGAACTGAAAGTATTGTAATAATAGTCTACAGTAACAAGCATCATAATACTGATAAAATGAATACATACTTTGTGCATACAAGAGGTACCCAGAATTCTTAGCAGAAGTATTTTCTGTCACAAAAGTCTATTTAAACACTCGGTGATTTTCATTTCTTCTTTCTCCCCATTGTGTGATATCTCAGATTCATTTTGCAAGGATGTTTATATACCTAAACACACATATTCTTCTGTAACCTAAATGGGCTTCTTCTTTCAACATTTATATGTATCCATGAATATGTGTTGTTAAGATACAGTACCTGGACATGTTTATGCAGTGCCTTACACATACACCTTTATTACAGCAAGACTCCCTTCATCTTGGGAATAAGATGGAGAAGGCAGTGAAAATTTGGGCTAAACTATTTGTTTATTCATTTTACGACAAAAGTCAAAAAGACATCTTGCCTATGGACTACATTTGGACTTTAGATTTACTTGAAAATGTGGATGCAGCAGGACCAGAAGCTGATGTCCCTCTGGCTCCTTCAGCAAGAAGAAGCAGTCAGACAGGTCAGGCTCCCCTGGGGTATGCTGCTTACAAGGAACAAATGACATCAGTGTATCGATGCTTAAAAAAGACAAGCTGAAGAATTTGAAAGGAAAACAATATGCCAAGGAGAGATCTTGGACAAACAGTGGCTTGAACATGTCTGTGGGAGAGAGGCAGGTGGCAGGGGAAAGTTAGCACGGGTGATCTCAGTGCATGAAGTTGCTGCTCTGCCCTCCTAGCAAAAGTTGCTGCTTGCCGTTAGTCACACTCCGGCTCCCCTGCACTCACCACAGAGCTGTGATGAGCAGTTTGTATAGAGCAAGTGAAGAAGTCTGTATTCCTACACACTTTTAAGCCTTTGTTCCTCATGGCTACCCACTCAGGTTTTGCTTCTACATTACCTTTTACTCCCTGAAAACTCTGTCCCAGGAAAACCAGGACACCCCTGCATCTCTTGGAGATGTGTAATGATGGCCCCTTGCCCTTTGTGCCCTCCCACAAAATTTTCAACTGCTTTTAAAGCCCCTACAAAGCTGCTGGCTGAGGAAGGGGCAACCTGCCCTCACTGGCGAGAAAGCACATGCTCATCATCCAGCATGCTGTGGTTCCTTGCCTCTTCAGACTGTCAAATTGTGGGTGCTTCAGTTTCCTTCTGCCAGACAGCAATAGGATGCAACACTCCTGCCTAAGCACCACAGCTGGTTACATGTTCAAGAAATTGTTCAGTATCTTAGTTTTCTCTGAGACATATGCCTTGCCATTAAAATTGGTTGAAATTGGTCAGATGGTTGAAAAGCCAATGGGAGACACTAGCATCAGGGCAGACAGATAAAAAGTCAACTCAATCCTGTGAGAAGATCATAAATAAAAGAGTAAAGATGGGGGTTTTTCTACCTTCAGACTGCTGGTAGGTAGAGTCTTTTTCTCCTAGAAGAGACTGTGGCCACCATGATCCCTGTCCCCATCACCTTTGGAGTGACTGACTGCACCTCTCTAGTGTCCTTTGCCACTACTTTATACTCCATGGAGAATGAGGAAAACTACTGTGTTTCTCTGAATCTCACCAATTTGAATCAGCTGTTCTGCAGATGCTTGTGGGATTTATCTGCCCTTCCTGAAGTCAGATATCTCAGTCCCAGCTAGGATCCTTTTATTGTCAGTAGAAACCACAAATAGGTACTGCTCAAAGGGATGAGGTGGAATTGCCTTTTGACAGAATCTATTTATCTCTATTAATAACAAAGGGAGCCAAGAGTGAGTAGTTCAGATTTAGTCATCCAGATGTTGGATGACTTGGTTAGGGCAGATGAATTCCACCTTTATGTTTGTTTCAAATTATTTTACAAGCATATGTGGTAGATATATAACATACCAGCTATCTGTAGTTGTACACAGGTCAATGCTACAGATCTTGCTTTTTTGCCAAGGCTGCAGGGAAAGTTTTGTGTCAAACAGTGTGGAATAATGACACTTATGTGTAGTATGCAATTTGCAGTGTATTTCTTCCATCTGATAGAGGCAGAAAGAGTCTCTCTGTGTACACTTGCAGTCTGTCAAATGTTTATCTGCATATCAAAGAACAGTTATGATGTGTTCTACAGGATCCCCAAATCACATCTAAAAGCAGCCTGTATTAACTGCAGTCTTTTGTAGGAAGGACTTACAATCATGCCCCCCAGGTTTACAAGAAGTAGTTTGGGACCTTGGGATACAGCTTACATGTGGTGTCTCTGGCAATTCTCCCATGCTTCTCCAGCATCAGCAGCTCCACCTGCCCATGTGGGTGATATATGGCGCACCTTTGGTACCAGTGTTGGTCTCTCTACCCCACCATGCCAAACCACAGACAATAACATTTCTGCTGTTTCCTGAAGAGGCCAGTATGTCAGAAAGTCCTAAACAGCATCCAGTGCCACAACTGGACTCAGTGCCACTCAGTTTTGCCTGAGTACAAACTGGGGTTAATGTTTCTAAATGTGATGTAAAGTAGCTTCCTTGAGCATGGGTCACATCCTGAGGGCTTCCTTGTAGCTTGCATATCTCTGAGGGTCAAATGTAGCTTCATTTCTAGGATGGTTTGCATGACAGAGAGAAAACACTAAGTTGTCAGGAGTAGCTCCACTTACTTGCAAAGGGTATCATTGCCTTTTTCAGTATAATATCAGGTTAGGACTGTGATTTGAGTAACATTTTCATAATGACAAAAACCTTTCCATAAATTCACTTAGAGCTGCCAAAATGACATGGCAAGGTACAGCCAGATACTAATAATGGCAACCTTATTATGTTGCAGTTTCCTGCCAATACCCACATGATGTGATTTTCTTACAGTAAAAATACAAAATGCAAAGTGGAGAAGATGTTTTTCTCTACTATTTACTATGAAAAATTAAAGCAAATTTATGTGTCTACCACCCACGTTTGTGCGGCTACTCCCAGCGCAAAATCTGATGCTTAAAAAGGAAACATTAAATGAAAGTCAGTCTCAGCTAAATAATTTGGGTTAAAATTGCAGGGCAGCTTGCTGTATGTAAAGCTGCTGAAGAGAAATGCTATTTAGAGCAGGAAATTGGTGATTCATAATTGACATTAACTCCAGTTACCCTCCAATGTGCATGCTGTACTTCATGTGAAATTATTATAAGCAAAGAAAGGCCATTCCCTTGAGCAAGTTCAAGTTAATGTTTAGGAAACCATTTAAGTTATTATTAGGACAAAAGTCATTACAGTGGAATGGTCAGATGCTCAGACTGCACCCTCAGCTGCAAAACCTCTGCATTTTGATACCTCTTTGCAGGTAGCTCTTCAGATATATGGTCTTTTGGCCAATTCACCAAAATCCCAGATTCACAAATGTCTCCGGTCAAAACTCCCACCTACTAAACCAGGCCAGAAACAAGTACTTATTTTGGCTCTCCTTGTGGGCAGCTTTCTAATTGCACTGAAATCCATGCTGGCCTCTAGTTTAACACACGCACAAATCCCTTTGAACTCAGATGAACTCCTGGAGCCCCAGCAGTTGGTGGGAGCAGAGCCACAAGGACATGTCTGTACACAGCTGCCTGTGGACCCCAGCTTCTGTGCAATCTGTGCATATACTGGAATGCTCTGGGCTTTTGGTTCAACCTGTGACCTTGCACCAAGTGAAGATTTGGTGCTGTCACTGCCTGGTCCTTGACAGCTGGGTGCTTTCCTTTCCATTCTCCACAGCAGAAGTGAAGCTCACTGAATTTCCTTAAAGTATTGCAGTCTTTTCAGTCCAAATGAACATATGAACTTAATTATTCCACAATGCTATAAGCCTAGAATAGGAATTTAAATAGATCTTGTTATGGATTTTGGTGTGAGTGAAGTTTTGGCATCTTATGCAAATTTTTATGATTTTTTTTTCCCCTTAAATAAAAGCAAGAATATCTTTCTGATATAGAATATGCCTCAAACTGCAAATGTAAATCAGAGGCAGACTTCACATACAGAAAGAGAGTAAAGACTCATACAGTTATAAATTTAAGCACCTTTGAACTTGAGAAGAGCACTTTAAACCATGACCTCATTACTACCTTTAGAAAAGAATGATTTGGATTCCTGTCTACAAGGAGAGACACTCTGCAGGTCCAATGCTGTGCATGACCAAGGACCCCATAAGGAAATCCAGGCACACTCCACAGCTGGTCAAGTACCTGGGTCCCTACTGACTGCAGGGGGGTGCTCAGGGCACAGAGGGGTCACAGGTCACGAAAAGCCAAGGGACTCACCGTCCTCCTTGGCCCTAGCTTGGGCAGCAGTGAGCTGGACAACAAAGGGACTTTTGGGGTCACAAGGACATCAGTACACAGCCTCAGGAGAAAACAGATGAAGAAAACACTCTTTCTGTAAGACCAGAGGTGGCAAAAGACCTGGCAGAGCTGAAACACACTGGAGCTGAAGAGGATACCAGAAGAGGTTAAAAACTGTGGCGAACTAAGAGTGAGAATAGTAAAGGTAAGAGAGGTTGCCAGCAAAAAACAGGAGAGGCAGGAGAAAGAGACATTCCTTAGTGTTTCCAGATAATCCTCAATTCTGCTGGGCGAAGAAAAAATCGTAGAAATGTGAGTCTTGTAATCTAAAAGCTAAAGTAAATTGGAGAGTTTCAAAGAGAGGGTACAAAAAGCAAAGTTTGCCCTCATGCGGCAGAGCCAAAGCTACAGCTTCAGGATTGGACCCTAGCAAGCACCTCCCTTGGAAATGCTGTCTGGGGCAGAGACTGCAGGCTACTGCAGGAAGCAGAATTAACTCTGGAGAAAGGAATTATGATTTGCCAAGCAAAGGAAGTCAACCAGAACAGAATGAGGCTGATGTAAGGATGGCAGAGACTCTGAAAAGAGCCCTAAAATGAAATGTCTACTGGGCTGGAAGACACTGAAAGACAATGTATGATGCACATGCCTTGGCAAGACACAGCTATGCCCAGCATTTGGGAAAAGATGCAAGAACTGCAACAGATTACATTGCCTGAGAAAGTAGCAGCATTAACCTATGGTACACAGCATGGGTAAAGAGGTTGGTGACAGCATCATTAGAGGGAAGGGGCTTATTCACAGGAGTCATGAAAGATGCTGTGCACAAGATAAAAGGACAACCAGCCCATAGGCAAATGGCAATAATCAATTTTCAGCTGGACAGCACTGCACAAGCTGATAAGGTGTCTGACAGGGTTATGAGCACTGAAAGAAAAGCTACAGGCAACAAAAGGCAAGAAAAGAAAGGGCTCAGAAGGGCTATTCCCCACCGAAGGAGATAAAGGCACATGCAAATTAAAGAAAGAGTTCATAATAGTGTCAAGGATTTTTAAAATGCCACATCCTTGCTCTCACCCCCAGGGTAATTGTACTGGAGTCAAAACAGTAGCAGAAAAGTCTGATGGATTTCAGAGAGTACAGATGGTCTCTGCAAACTGCAGAACAGAGCACAAAAGCACCTTACCTCACCCTTCTCATCTCTGCGCAAGGGTGGGTCAATGGAGCCTTTCACCACCAGTCCTGCAAAGAGGGCTACAAGTGCAGTGCTCTGGGAATCAGTGATATAGGGAGAAACTCAGCCCAGAAGGGACCCCACATCCATCCACAGGAGAACATGTCACTTCCTTAACAAATAAGGGAAAAGAAGTCAGTATGTGAACAGAGCACATTTTCCTGTCCTCCCAAAGGGGAATGGACTTTAGAAGACAGTTGATACCACACACTACACCTGACACACCAGAGAATGCATTCAGCATCCTCATTTCACTGCCTGGTGAGGCAAACTAGAGGTGTTTCTCAGGAAAAGAAACCTCTCAAGAAAAGACACCTTTTGACTATATGAAGCTTCCTGGTCTCTATACGCAGTCTATATTGTCTGAAGGGAAGAAAGTCTAGAAATTTGAGTTTGGGAAATGGCTCAGCCTCCCAGGGCTGACAACTGCCAACTACATGCAACAGAAATCACATCCTTGGCAGGGGGAATAGCACAGGGAGGGTGCAGGCAGATCCTGATAGAGCTGAAATCACAATAGATCCCAGCAGACAAGGACAGGATGCAAAGTATCTTCTGGATGGTGACCTGTATGGGAACCATACCTGCAGCACCAGGAAGGTGACAAGGGCAGCTCATGGGCAGCTTATTGCTCACAGTGTATATATTTTAATAAAGACTTGTGAAAGAAGAAGAAAGCTTTAAAAAATCCTTGACCCTGCACCACTGTGAGAGTAAGCTGAAAACTAAATTTCCCACAGACACCTCCAAGCAGATGAGCCAGTCTCCTGCCTGGAGATCAGCATTTTGTGCATTGTGCACACGGTGCCTGTCCACAGCCCCAAGAGCAAAGAAAAGACAGACCTGAGTGACATTTTACAGAACATGCACTGTGATTGCCAAAGCCTGCCAAGGCTGTCACCCTACAGTTCAAGATGTTGGCCAGGATGAAGGGACCGGGTTTTCCCATTACCTAGTAAGCATCAAAGGGAAAATTTTCAGTCCTAAAAGAAATCTTTGAAGGTTGAAGTACACAGGAAGGGCATTAAGTGTCTGGGCATGTTGCTAAGTAGAAGAGGCTGATGCAGCAAGCTTAGGTGTGGTTTCCTGCTGGTCCATGATACAGTCCTTGGCTCTGCTCCGGGCCACCTCTGCAGGCTTCCTCCAAGACAAACCTCACAGAGAAGGAAAAAGGACTTACCAACGTTGCTGTGAGCCCATGGCTTAGGGGCTGGGGCTCAAATACATTCATTAGTTGAAAATCCTTGGAAAATAGGTGGAAAGATTTGGGATTTGCCACGGGCATTGTACCTCATCTAAGAATATCTGACAAGGGCACAGCCTCATGGTGACAAGCCAGACCCTGAGGTGTGGATTTGGAAATGCAACTGTCCATCCTTGTAAGCCCCTACCCAGTTTGTCCCATCGCAGCAGGCTGGGGGTGAGCTCCAGAGCTCCAAAGGTCAGGACAGACAGTGGGTTTGCTGATTCCTAACATCACTGGTGCAGATATCTCAAACAAAGTCACTCTACAGCCAGAGGCTCTTTCAGAGGCTCAGCAAGCACCACTAATTAGTACATTGCCTACATGGTGTTAACTTCTGTGTTGATTTCTCCTTGTTACTTTCATTGTTTAACCTGGTAGGAAACAAACAGGAAACTTGTTTGGGATGCTTTTCTAAAAGCTGGTTGGAATTACAGTTGTGAGTTGCATACTTCCTTGCTGGACTAGGTCAATCACAACTCAGCCACTGCGTGAACGAATAAATGAATGAATGAACAAATTAATTACACAGGTCTTTGTCAGATTCCCTGGTTTCTGAGTTTCATAGACTTGGCTGTGGCTGCCAACAGCTCTGACTGTGGACTGGCTTAGTCAGAACTGGTTCAAAGCTCATCAAAGCTCCAGTTATTCACTCCTTCCTCAACTGCCCCTTCACAGTTCCCTTGTTTGCACTGAGACCCTGGGTAGCTACACCCTTTGCAAGGTTAGGTTGAGGTTGCAATCTTCTACCAGCCTATAAGATCTGTTTGCAGTTACTATAAGAAATGCTCTGGAACTTGAGTGCCTCATCCTGCTAAGCTCACACTTTCCATTTCAAAAGACCACTCTGGCAATTAAAGTGGCAACGCCATAGCCCTAGTTTGCAAAATTTGAAGGCTTGAATTAATCCGATCAGGGAGACTCCTAAATTTACACTAGCATTAAATTTACCATACCAGTCACAAAGTCATAATATTTAATTTGGTGGTTTCAGTATTTTGATCTGTCTAATACATCAAATGAATAGGATGATGCAGTTGTATTTTTTCAGTGTTTAAAACATAGTGCTGCGGGATGCTGATTTCTCAATATAAGTTTGGGAAGGAATCATGGCTGCCCTCTAAGCTTTCTAAAAAAGCTCTGGCGTTTGGGGACATAGTTTTTGCAGTTTATTGTACTACTGCTCAACACAGAAAAGGAATTCTCTGTCTATTGCAATTGTTGCCATTTTATTCTTTTGATGTTCTTCTGGCTTAAAACAGGCAGCCTTCAAAATTAGGTGTCGAAAGAGAAATACACTCATAATCAGCAAGACCAGTTCCAGTGACACTGAACTGCGTATAACACTATGATAGAGCTTCAGCAGTCAGCAGAGCTGACTGTTAGTACGATGAAGGCACTGTGAGCTGTGCATGCCATAGGTGCAGCTCAGCCTCTGCTTTCACAGCTTCACTCCCTGTGAGTGCCTGAGCTGCCCGTTCCTGCACTTGTAATCTGCAAATAGTCACGCAAACTCACCCTTTGGTTCTATCCGAGATGCGAGTTAATGCTGTAGAACCACACTGAAAGTGGGGCAAGCCAAATCAGCTATCTGGAGGACTAGGAGCTATAGTGTAGACAAGACACCAGCATCTTTGGTACTATGTTTTCTAAAGCTGCTTACAGCACAGTTAGATAACTTGGCAGGAGAAATACCCATCCTCTTTTCTTTATCCAGATCTCTCCCCTTTGAGAATGTGGGTGAATTGCAGCTTCCGGATCTCCCACAGGACTGAAGTCATGGTGACAATTTATTACTGCTGGAGGCTGGGTGGATGTCTGCCTGGTGCACCGCAGCCGTGCTTAGGGTTCTATGGTTGATAAAAGAAGATACGTTATTGCATGACACAGCATGGCACAACAGTTTGCTGAATTAAGTGAAGCAAATAATAAAATCCAAATGAAATACTATTGCTTCTTCAGAATAGAACATCTCAAAATTATTAAAATCAAACCTTCTGACAAAGAAAAGAAATATATTATGGTTTCCAGATTTTGTTTGTCTGAGATTTTTCTGAGATTGTTAATGTTTTCACTGAACATTTCATTTGCATTCATGTTGTACTTTTGTACATTTGCACTATATTGTACTGGAGAAAATTACGCTGTTAGAAAACAGAAATTATCTCTTCTGGAAGTTTATAATACTAAAATTACAATTGAGATCCTCTGTAGTTGTAAATAAAATTCATTTATTTAAATGGCCTAGTCTACAGAGCTTGAGAGGCCAGCTGTATCTATCCAGTCTGTAACTAACTGAAGTGCATCTTTGTTCAGCGCAGCAGTCTCAGACTGCTCAAGCATTGATGTCTCTGTACAAGCAGTTTCTTTAATTACCATTGCCAATTCTGATTTTCCAGGTGAAGGCAGCCCCCTTACTAAAATGCTAAAGTCATTTACCACCTATGATAAAGGATAGAGTTTGCTGGTATCCTCCAGAGCAGTGAGACATGCTTTGATCCCGAAGTATTCCATCTATGGTATAGTAAGACAAAGCTATGAAGCTTGGAAGACTATATAAAATTTAATTCCTGTACATTACCATCTTGTCTGACATAGGAGCATCACAGAGGAGAACAAGAATTAAAAAAAAAAAAATAAATCCAAATGTAATTTTTGTGGCAGGCATAAATATCTGTAATTTATGACAGAGAGCTCATGAGAGAGTTTCTCTTCCAAATAAACAACTCCCTCCAGAAGCTGTGCAGTGACGGCATTTATATGGTCTTGAATGAAAAGACTGTCTGTAGTCAACAAGTCAACTTAATGCTACCAAATCAAAAACACAAATATCCAGAAGATTTGATAAACCTGTCTGGTAATTCGAATGTGTCCAAAGGACCAGAAATCTAAAAACAAGAACTAAGCCCACCAGTCAACAGTTAATTCATTTGCAGGTCTCCATCTGGTAGAACTCCAGCAGCAGCAATACCCCACCACCCTCCCAGATGCACAGAAACAGGCAGGAGCATCATTTGAAGAGACAAGCTCTAGCGCTCTCTAACACACATCACCATGTCCAAGTCTATCTGACACTCCAGAGCTGCCATCCAACTGGTGGTGGGTCCCAAAAGCAAACTGAAATCCTGCTGTTCATTAGCAGTTTCTAGAACAGCAGGGGCCACCTAGAAAAAAGTGGTTGGTATCATAGCAAGGTGGTGACATAGGTGTGGGCTTTGAGGCTGCAGTGGCAGGCATGGAGCAGTCCCAGCACCATTTCACAGCCACTGCACTGTGCTGGTGGAAGTACAACTCCTTACAGCATCCAGAGCATCAGGATCCTGCACTTCCACTCCTTTATAAACACAGTACTTCTGTAGGGCAGTGTTTGACAGGCACAGACCAAAGGCATTAATTGCAATAACTTGGGGTATTACCTTGTCATCTCTGCTGTGCCCTCAAACTGTTTGGCTTTGTACTTGGGGTTAGGGGGGAAGGTCTATGATAAATAGCAAATCCCTACTTGTCATCATGCATGCTGCAACACTCAAAGGTAAGACACAGCATTGGCTTGTGAATCTCATTTGAAGGTTTTTATTCTTGTCTTCAAGTCATGCAAAGGTGGGAGGATGTACAACGTCTTCAGCCCTCATGCAGGGAAGTCTGGCTGAAGCATGGTCTGGCATCATGCTTCACCCATATGAAGAAGTGGGGGTATGACAGGGTCAGTTGGGAGCATTGCTTTCCCAAAATTTACCTCCCAGCCTCAGCCTTTGTGTACAGTGTCCTCCTCGGGGACATGAAGTGGGCACTGCCACCCACAAAGCAATGGAGCAATTTTGACATCTGGGAACTAAAACCACATGTGAGAAAGCGAAACACAAGGAGATGGTTGGCGCATCTCTGACTTGTGGTAGTCGGCAATGAGCTTTCTCAGGAGGGCATTTGTCCCACAGCCCAGCAAGGGAAGGGAGAATAGGGCTTATGTCACCTCCCAACATGTCTGTGGGGTGGCTGCATTGTCCAGCCACTTGCTGGGCACCAAAATGGCAAGGACCAGAAAGTTGCTGCCTTTGCAGGGCTATGGGGTCTTGCCGTTTTGAAACAGCAGGTCATTTATATATATAGGCCTGAAAGGGTGGGTGCAGGGTTGGAAGTTTTCAGGAATCATTGTGTGGCTCTTTTTTAACTTGGTCTATCTGTACCACTCCTTTTCCCAAACAAGCTAGACCCTTTAGATCAAATACAGAGAAACTTTTTACTTCCTCCTTTGCATCTTAACTTCAGAGGTTGTACACACAGTTCAATGCAATGTACAGTTCTCATTTAGATTCCAGCACAGTGCCAGTAGCTGTTAGCAAGGGTCACTCAACCCTACAAAGTCTATTTATTTTTTTTTTTTTTATTTGCTCTCCAGATGAAGACTATGTTTCAGTCCCTTTTTTGATGCAGAAAAGCAACCTATCTATTGCTCTTTTCTCTTTTTGGTTCTGTTTTTTTTTCTTTTCCCTCAGTAGTAAAACCCAGCCTTAATACAAGGATTTCAAAGAAAAGTGACTTTTTCATGTTAAAAGTTTGCTCAGACACTAAACATGCTTAAATGCCATCTTCCATTTCTGTTATGTCCTTATAAATTAAGTTAGTCAAATAATGTTCCGCACGTTTCCTCTCAAGAAAAAAAAAAATCCAACCTGCTGTATTTCCTTTGTCCCAAAGTTCTTGCTTTCTATTAGAGTTTGAAATTTGTTGTTGGAACTTCTTGGAACACAAACAAAAATTATTCCATTCAGGAAGCAAAGTGTTTGGTGGGAAAAGGGCATGGAGATAGCAAGAGCAAACAAGGCAAAAAAAGCTTGTATTTACTGAATCTCTAACTTGCAAGTGTTCAACCTGCTACTGGTATTGCCAGCTGAGCCCAACTTTTCTACATTTTATTTTGACGTTTCAAGGTTAAGTAAATCATGTTTATGTGTGATAGTACCAGCAGACCCTCACTCTGCTCCAATCTCTCGTCACCTTTTCAGGACTTGTTGCCGAAGAGATACCATGGAAACAGCGTGGCAGAGATGGCAGGGAATATGCACCCATGCAGGAGACCACCACTCTTAACTAATCTCCTGATTTAATGGAGCACTGACATAATCTCTAGCCCCACTATATGGAGTAGTTGCTATAGGTCTGCATGCATGTGCAAACCTAGCTGTTAGACATGTGCTTGTTATCTCTAGATTTGTATTTTATTTGTCCCTTAAAATTTTAGTAAGGATAAAATTAAGGATACCAGTTAATGGCTGCTGTTTGTTTTATAAAGTAAACATGAAGCAATTGACTGCAAGTATCAAGTCCATAGTGCTTATGGAGGACTAAAAATCTACTTAAAGGTACTCCATTTTCTAAAGGTTTCTGAAATGTATCAGAGATTGGCTTGCAAAAGCAGTATATTGACATGGCCTTTATTTATCATTAACCTTTTGATCCTTGCTTCTTGTGTGTATAAGTTCATTTCAGCAACTTTGCCTGATGGTAGGTGAGAACAACCTCAAGCTCTCCTTTTTCCTGAGGATTTTCCCCCTGTATGGCAAAAGGAAACAGATACATGCCAGAGACGGAAGGAAGGAAGGAAGGAAGGAAGGAAGGAAGGAAGGAAGGGAGGGAGGGAGGGAGGGAGGGAGGGAGGAAGGAAGGAAGGAAGGAAGGAAGGAAGGAAGGAAGGAAGGAAGGAAGGAAGGAAGGAAGGAAGGGAGGAAGGGAGGAAGGAAGGGAGGAAGGAAGGAAGGAAGGAAGGAAGGAAGGAAGGAAGGAAGGAAGGAAAGAAGGAAGGAAGGAAGGAAGGAAGGAAAGAAGGAAGGAAGGAGAAGAAAGAGAAAGGAAGAAGGAAAAGGAAGGAAGGGGAAGAAAGAGAAAGGAAGAAGGAAAAGGAAGGAAGGGGAAGAAAGAGAAAGGAAGAAGGAAAAGGAAGGAAGGGGAAGAAAGAGAAAGGAAGAAGGAAAAGGAAGGAAGGGGAAGAAAGAGAAAGGAAGAAGGAAAAGGAAGGAAGGGGAAGAAAGAGAAAGGAAGAAGGAAAAGGAAGGAAGGAGAAGAAAGAGAAAGGAAGAAGGAAAAGGAAGGAAGGGGAAAGAAAGAAACGAAAGTGCAACCTTCTTTATAACATTGATTTAACATCCAGTCTGAGCCAAACCTGTTTTACAGAATATGCTTCCCTGGGGGCTTATACTGCAGCTACTACAGAGAAACCAGCATGGTATGACATAGCAGGAACTATTCAGCAGCCTGCTAAAAATATGAGTAGTTCACAATGACAGGAGAATCAAACTGTAACTGCCTGGAATGTGAGATTATAAAATGTGAGATTATAAAATATTACGATCCAGATTGAAATTCAATATATTTGTTGAAATTGCCAGTGAAGGCACACAGACTATTGGAAAATAGTCAGTGCATTTTCTACAGTTGCTAACCACGGCCTTTGGACAAGACAAGAAGTTGAAAGTTTAAAATAAAAATAAACTAGGAAAGGAGGTTCTGACACCAATCCAGAATATTCAGAAATGGAAAATGTAAGCAAGTAGTGAAAAGCCAGCCCTGGAGGGGTGAACAAAGGCAACCACAGCCTGTAGCACTGATGTCTTAAAGGCAAAAGGCACACTACCCTTACCCAGAGCAATCTTCAGAATGTACTTTGCTGTAAGGCTATGCCCTTGCAAAGTCTGTGTTGCCTAGGGGCTGCAGGATGTGAAAGGATTTGCTATCAGCAGCTCTTGGATTGGGTAATTTTACATGCATCAAGTTAAATATCAAAGAGAGAACTAGCCAGCCTGCTAGACTAGCCACTAGGGTTAATGAAGGTAAGTAACAGGACAAAAGTATTCCTATTCAGGTAAGCAAACAGTTAAAGAAATGTTTAGATTGAGAACATTACTTAAGCATTTACTTAAACGATTTAATATGCTGGGGCCAAATTTCTGCCACACAAAAGTGTCCTCCATAGCACAGATGTGAAAGCAAATAAGATAAAAGGAAAGATGAAATAAGAAAAGAGGTGCTACTTACCTGTGCTATGTATTTTGCCTTTTTTATGGAGCCATTTGTAACTGTTCCTAGGCATGGTCTGTATTAAGGCTGGATCACAAATGACACCTACCATGCAGCTGTTTACATCTGGCCCACAAGTATTTGACTGCTGTTTGCCAGAGCAGATCGATGCCTTAGAGGGACCTTTCAGGTCTGACATGCAGAGCCAGAGAGGAAGAAAGGGGTAGGGTTCCCTACCTCTCTTACCTCCCTATTAAGCCTCCTATTATGAAGCACAAGTCAGAAATTCTGTTTGAAAAACTCCTGATTTTCCTCTAAGGTAGCAAAAAGTGCAGTAGTGAATACATGCAGGAGTACAGGGCTAGCCGACTAGAAATAACAGAGAGTATTAACAATACTGCTTGGCAATTCAGGCAAAGCCTCCAGCAACAGGGACCCCAGGTACAGCCTTTGGCTGCACCAGGATTGCAGAGCAAGTTGTTCCGACTCTGTGTCCTGCCCCAGGGGCCAGAAATGGGTGCATTAGACTAAAAAGCTGTCAAATGCTCCCACGTGCCTGACAGTGTAGATTGTACATACACCAAGGAGCCTTTCACACAAGCATTAAAAACCTTCATGTATAATGAAGAGCTTAGTGCTTCAGTTCCCCACAGGCTGAGCAGCCAGCCCCATTTTTGAAAGCGTGGTCACCATCATCTGCTCAGAGACCAAATGCTAGGTCTGACACTAGGCAAACCTATCTGAACCTGTCTGGAAAGCAGGACTTTTGTCCACCTGATAATGTGAAGCTGGTGAAAAACATGGGCTGCAAGGGAGCTGCACCACCACATCTTGCCTGCATTCTCCCACCTATCATAGCATGAGAGAGAGGAAAGCTATGGGACAGGAGGGTGCAGGAGGCAGGACAGGAGGAATGAGCAGGAATTCAGCCCTTGCATTACCAGCCTGGCACTTTCAGAGCCAAGCACGCCAGGGCTTTGGCAGGGGAGTTTTGTTCAAGAGGAACAATGCAACAGATACGGGTGTTACAAAGAGACCTTTGTGAACACGACTGGCCTGTAGTACAGGATAAGGACTTCTTTTCAGGATGGCTGACTGGAATACTAAAGGAGGACAAACAACTTCCCAAATCAGGATAACGTGACTGAAAATCACAGTATAAACCCCTAGCTCCCTGCCTGCACTACTCCTCAGCCATGCAGCAACCTCTTCCTTCACAGGATTTGAGTGAAAAAGTGGGGCAGACACAGGAGGTCAGGGAGCAAGCACAACAGGCAGCTCTTTGCATGCATGCACACGTAGCACTGGCAGGCGGGAGCCTGGCTGCTGGCGGAGCCCAGTCAGCTGCCTGGCTGCAGCATTTGGGAAGCCCTGCGGCACACAAAGGTTGTACTGAGACAACAATTCTGAATTCAGTTCTCTTGTTCTCCTGAGCCAACAGCACACAAAAAGCACCCAACTGCTTCCAACTTTCTTGAACAATTACCACAAAGCAAAGAAATGATCCTCAGCCCTTCCTCACACAAAAAGCTGAGGATTTTTTCCATGGGCTGGGTAAAATAATGCACCCCAAACTAGCACCACTCATCCTACCACAGCCAAACTCCACCTACACAACAGCATCCCCAGAGACACCATTGCAGCCTCTCTTAAGAACCTAAAAAGTACAATGTAGTCATGGATTCCCAACCCAAACACAGCATCAAACTCACCTACTTCATCCCGGATCCCACCGATTATTATGTTTAATGAACTCAGGCTGTAGGCACCTGGTTGTACACCAACTTCTTTATAACCAACTTCACAGAATATTTTTCTTTTTAAATAACTATGCCACCAAGCCTATGCTTTAACCAATATTCAGAAATCACATGGTCACCATCTGGATTAGAAGCCTGTATGTTTTCCCATAGCAAATTCACTAATTTTCTGTTAATGTTTCTGTTCCCATAGCAAATTCACTAATGAGCAATGCCATCAAGCTGCCTCTGAAATACTCTTACACCTCTACCATCGTTGTGGGCACTGTCATTAAGGAAGTGACACATTAAATCTCCCATGCAAAAGCATGCCTGCCAATCAACACACGTATTTCCACGGAGCTTGGAACCATCCAAAGCAAATTACATTGCAGACTCTCAGGGACCACAGTGGAGTTCTCCCTGGCGGGACTTGGCCAGGAGCCATCAATTGCTACTCAAGGATGGGATGGGCATCAGTGGGTGGTGAGCAACTGTATTGTGCATCACTTATATTTCCTCAATTTAATTTCTCTCTCTTTTTCCTATTATTATTGTTATTATTTCTTTTAGTATTATATTTTACTTTATTCCAATTATTAAACTGTTCTTATCTCAACCATGGGTTTTACCTTTTTCCAATTCTCCTCCCCATCCCACCATGGCAGGGGACAGGGAGGAGTGAGCAAGCAGCTGTATGGTACTTAGTTGCCAGCTGGTGAAATGCATTTTATTGCACTAACTTTGCATGTACTTGAGCCCTTCACCCCATGACAGGATACCCAGGGTAGCTGTGGGATGAATGTGCCACATGTGTGCCACAGACCTACTTTATTGGGCAGTAAGAAACAGAGTTCAGGTGCTTCTCATGCCCACAGACCTGCACTCAATAAGAAATGGAAGATACACTTAAATCAGATAGAAGTGGCTGGACATCCTGCCAAAAATATTTGTGATGGGAAGCAAACTGTGACTCAGAGAACTGGGGCAAAGCCCCTGCTCCCACCTCTTGGTTCATAGGGAAGCTCTGCCCTACTCCAGGGGCTTGGTTGCTTTTGCTGTGCCTTGAGGCACCCACACTAGTGGTTGCTCTCCCCACTATGCCCATTTCTGTACCAGTGCTTCCCATGCAGCTCAGCCATGGCCCCGAATATGCGCCAGGAGCATGGCAACCTTTTGTGGCCGAGGCTGTGTGCCCCTTCATCATGGTCTCAGCTGCAGAAATTTCTTTCCTGAAATGCATGAGACGTGGTGCTCTAGTTACTGTCAGGAATGTGCCTCTACCAAGGATTAAGTAAAATAAATGTTATCTGGTTTCAGAACTGGTTTTGTGTTTGTATATGCATACCCACCTCTTTCCTGTGCAATGTTGAGACCTGCCAAATGCACCTAGTTCTTAGAGAGCATCTCAGTTTTACAGGTCACTTTACTTTTCAAGAGCCTTTTCTCTCGTGGATTGCTACCTCTGCCTGCTCACATTCCCTCCCTAACTCAGATACCATACACAGAGTTACAGGTCCCTACATAGGCACTTCAGGGACCATCCTTGCATTGCAAAGACATAATGGTTTAAAAATAGAGTTTTCATCTGAAGAATAACAACTCCTGAAGATTACCTTGGGTGTGCTAGTGAGCTAAGAGTGCCCAAATATTTTTTCTGTGGCACTTAGGTGAACTGTCTTCTTAGCCATTTCACTCATATTTTCCTTGAGTATATTGTCTTCTCAGTCATAATAGCACAGCTTTATTAAATATTGCTTTTCCAAGTCATTTTTTATTCATTTCCAAGCTCCTGCTTCACAAACTGGCCCAAATCTTCCACTAATTCTCACTGATGTTGCCAGTGGCATCTGCAGAAAGCTGCTGCCCCAGAGTTCAACCTATGATCTTCAGGAAGCCTAATCATGCTAATATTTAGCAGGCCACATTCTTTCTCTTCCCCCACCCAAAATTTGCAGCCATGACATTTCCTGGACTTCTGCATAGAAAACTCCTACTGGCCCTAACAAAAGAGACCAGCTCTCATGCTTGGAGAGATGGGGAACTGCAACACACCTCCCTTCCCTGCTCATTTTGGCATGCTGCAAGGGAAGTCTGGGCGGTTTGTAGCTTCAAAACAAGAGGTCTTCCTCTTCAGTCTTATCAGCAGAAAATACTGTGCAGGTGGTGCTACTGCCAACAGATTCGTCCTTACAGCCAGAAGTGAAGACAAGCTTTAAGCTTCAAGAGGACAGCAGCATCCAGTAGAACAAAGTAGAATTAAACTTTGTCCAGCTTTTGCTGGGTGAAAGCAAGCTCATAACTGCCTTCAGTGGTGTAACTCCTTCCATTCACACACTGGTTTTGGTTAACTGGGTCTTTGACACTCTCTCAGTTTATGCTGATGGAGACTTTGGCCCAGAAAGTGTACATTATTTTAAAAATCACAGGTAGCTCTTAAAAATTTATGGATGCATTGTTTACCTTTGGCATTTCTGAGAAGACTTCAGAGGCAGCTCCTCTGCAGCTGTTGGAAGCTTCAGGGTGGCTGCATCATGCAGGCAAGTGACAAACTTGTACATTGCAGCGTGCAATTATGAGAGAGCTCCCCAGATGCTTTTTGTGGGGGCTGTCTGGCAGTGCCTGGGGCAGGACATTGTAGATGATGATGAATGAAATTGTCTACCACTGTTTCCCATGGGAAAAGGAAGCGAGGAGACAAACTATCTTAGTTTCCAGGCTGGAGTAGCAGCTACAGTTCACTAGTGCCCACACAACTTAGTCACGTAAAAATAACTAGATTGTCACCTTTTGAATATATATAGACTCTGTGCGTCAGGATCCAGATGAGAGCTATGCATGGCGCCCTGAAAATATGAGGCATAAGTGTGCAGAAGCATTTGTCGGCCCTATCGCCCAGCTGCTGACTTTGCCAGGAGCCCAAGCAATGGTGCTTCAGGGCAGATTATTACAAAAACTGGCCCCAGATCTTTCAGTTACACCTAAAGTGGCATTTTCCGTATGAGTCACAGGTGCAAATAACACCATTTGAATTTCTCTTTACCTGTCTTGCATGAAATTCAGCTGGGGGACAGCCCGTGGAGGTGTTTGTGGCAGTGGCGGAGGGTGAGCGGTCCTCAGGGTGAGAGCAGAGTGTTTCCTCCCCTTCTACTCTCTTTACCACGATGTCTTCAGTTCTAGGTGATGCATGTCAAGAGAAAACCTTTCCTTGTGAAGAAGCTTGGTACATGAGCCATGAATAGAAGATTAGAGCCATGAAAAGAAGTCCTGGCAATACTTGCCAGGACTGCAAGGAGGAAAAACACAAAATCAAATAATAAAAAAGAGAATGTCATCCAGCATGAGAGCTGTGAGAAACACATGCAGCCTCAGCTAGGCAGGACATTGCCAGGCCAGGGCAGTCACACTCGCTGCTGTTCGGCCATGCACCCAGAAAAGAAAGGATCCCAGTTCCTGACAAACAAGCCATGGGCAGGAGGCCAGCCGCCTGGTTTCTGAGCACTGAGAAGGGGGAAAGGCTGCTCCTCAGAGAAAGGCTGGACCCAGGGTGTGAATCAGTCACCGGAAAGATTTAACCTTTCCAAGGTTGGTCTTGCTGAGAGTAGCAGGGACAGCGAGTGTGCCCAGGTAGGTACCAAAACTCACCAGAGTGACAAATCCTGGCTTGCTTGCAAGAGCCAATGAAGATCACTTTTATCAGTCTTTGCCATCAAAGGCCTTTACACAGTAGCTTCAGAGCAGATAGCCATACATTTAACAATTTGCAGTATGGTACCGAATCAAGGACACATCAGCACTTATCCCTATGCACTTAGACAAAGACTCTTACCATATTTCACATGGTGGTGTGAAAGTCTTCGTACTCTTGTGCAACAGTGTGAGCAATACTGCCCAACAGTGCTTTTCATCACTCTTTATTCCATTCGTCTTGAAAAAAAAATCAAGAGCCAGCTTGTGTAGTGCTGCCAATTTGCTTTTCCTCTGCAGCCAGATGCAATTAATGCTTAACTTCAGATGTTAATTTTTAAGTTTGTTTCCCCCCCCACCTAGTTTATTTGTTTCTCAGATGGAAATGCTTTGATTTCCACAGACCACCCTTCTGCTGCCTTACAGACCAGCATAACGCATGTACCCAGAAAACCACTTCGCTTTCCCTTCCAGAGCCTTAATACTACAAAACACTGAGTTAAACTACAGCTTTATATTAAGAAAGACTAACTGTAAAATCCTAAGAAATTAACTAGCAGAACACCTCTAACTGATTATAAAGGAAACAGTAAAAAACAGAGGGGCAAAAGAATATTGCCTACTTCAGAGAAAATGCAAAAGAAACTTTTTTCTCAAATTACACACACTTTTTAGCAACTTGTGTGTGCAGGAGCGGACTGGTGCAGCCTCAAGTTTGCACTGTGATTTACTAAGGGTATGGAAGGAAATGCATAAGAAACAAGAAAAAGATATTACTGGTCAGTTTGTTAGGTCCTGCTTAGGAACATAAGGGTCACACAGTTCCTGTATCTATGAAGAAGTAACTAACTGAGGTAACAGTCAACACTTGATCCCTTGTTGCATCCTACAATAAATCTAGTCCCCTCAGGCTTGCCCAGGTTCCTGACCTTCATCTCTGCTGTTCCCCAATGCACTCACACTATCTTTTCACACTGCAGAAAGTCTTCTCAGGGGTAGTCCATACATTGTGGATGATACAAGCCTTCCTGTGCTGTGCTTAAAAGCCTTGATGTTCACTGCTCAGGAAAGCTTGCTACATGACCCCATGCCCTTCTGTGATTACCCATTAAAACACTTATCTTTCACATGATGTTATAAACTTATGTAGCTCAAAAAATAGTCAGTGTCATCTGGTTTGGAGCTGTGAACCTTAAAGCATCAGCTGAGTGAGCAGGGGAAAGACCTATCTTCTCCATTAATATGAAACAGTAATTTCCAGGGTGAAAGCGTGTGCAGAGTAACTTCACCTAGAGATGTCTATGGTCCACTTTTCTTTTAAAAGCAGATGATTCTGGTTTAAATGGTGCCAATGTAGCAAATTTGGGAAGAATCTAATACCAACGTGTTATTTTATCCCCTTTTTTAACTGGTTGATAGAACAAAATTTCAAATTACTATAGCAACAAACTTAAACAATACACTAGAACTTCTTCATTTTTAACCCATGATCTAGTGCTTTGTTGACTGTGCAAGGATATGACATTAAGTCAGAGCTTTATTCTTTTAACATATGGTCCCCAGGAAAGAAATTTTCTCTTATGCTTTGTACTCTGCACTACAGTTAAGTGCACCAACAGTAAGATTCATAAAGAAGGGCATTAGTTACCTGTGATTAAATCCCACAGACTAGGTATGGATTTAAAATTTATGGAAATAAAATTATAGACATAAAAATGAGGTTGCCTAGATCCAGATGAGTGTTAACGAGTGTGAAGGCCTGCAAGAGTAATGTGTTGTTTTACTATTATTGTAACATATGTTTATCTTTAGAGAAGGCATCTGTAAAAGGTATTGCACAGAGATTTAAGTCATGTGGGTAGGTGCAAGTAGCGCAGGATTAGGTGGTTGGGGGACCAGGCTAAGATGAAGGAAATTACATCATTCCCAAATGCAGAAAACTCAGCAGTGAATCTCAAGGGAATGAGGGAGTGCTCCACGAGAAAAGGCTTTAGGAGAGGTGAATGCTAGGATGTTGCACTATGGCTTTTTATTTTGGAGGAGCTAACTCCCTGTGACACTTTCCAAAAATACAGCAAAAGACAGCGGTTCTGTTGGTCAGCTCAGGCATCACTCCCAGAGTCATATATGGAGACCCACCTCTCATGGGGCAAATTCAGCTCCCAGAATTACACAGGAGATTTTGACTTGACTTATTTGCAGCAGCCTTGTTTCCTATGACACCATTTTTGCTACGTGTTGGAAAGCAGCAAATTGCTTTCTGGAAGCTCATTGAAAGCTCTCCAGCAAGTGCGTGTAGATCTACCCTATGGGATTAGCCATGGGCTCAATACATACTGCTGGTGCTCCTGGCAATCCCAAGGAAAGCACTCCCAGCAAGCCAGGTGGGAATGAATTTTGAGATGTGGGATTCACTGCCGACAAAATATGGTGCCTGTCTTTAGAAAAAAAGAGAAAGACCACCTGTGGAATGATAGAGCAGTCAACCTGTGTTTGACTGAAAAATACTCATCCGAGTTATTAGACAATCAATGACTCTCAGAACATGACAAGGGGAAGGGAAACAGCCCATGTGGATTTGTGAAAAGCAAATTATGTCAAACCAACTGAATTTCCTTCTCTAGCAAGGTCACAGGGCCAATGGGTAGCGGTATGCTGTAGATATGGTATATCTTGGCTTCAAACAGATTTTCAACTGCCTGAGGCTGGAGAGGCCTGAGCAGCACTTTTACAGACAAAACTGGGATTCAAAGCAGCCCTCATAAAATAAAATAGAATGGACTTGAAATGAGCAGGGTAGAACTCAGCGAGACAGACATGGAGGGCAGCACGCAGGAATGAAAACTCAGGTGCCTAGAAGGACAAGCTGGCAAGATGGACTGGGCTGCTGTGAAAACCAGTCTGGGGATCAGAATAAAGCAGAGAATGAGCATGAATCGACAATGTGGTACTGTTGGAAAAAAGGCAAATGTCATTCTGGGACGTGCCAGCAAGCGCAGTAAACAATTACTCTGCTCTGCTCCACAATGGGGAGCCCTGAGGAGCAGCCCTGTGCCCAGACCTTGGCACCAGGCTATGCAGAGGATGTAGGCAGATGGAAGCACATAGGGAAAAGAGGAGTGAGAGGAGCTGTGAGAGGATGAAATGCATGGTTTATGGGAAAAAGATGAAGGAATAATTTGTTTAGGCTAGAAAAAGGGTTCCACTGTAAATAATACTCAGAATAACATTAAATGCTGAAATTCACAGACTTTCTGGCATGGGGTGGCTAAGTTGAGGATCTCTGAGAGACTTTGGGCACAGAAATGGGGAGCTGCTCCAAAATGCTTTGGAATAAGCAGGCTGCTAGGGGCAATGCGGATACATATGGACTTGCTTAGGAGCAAGGAAAGGTTACACTGACCTGATGGGCCACCCACCTGCCCTCCTTGTCTACAGCTTCACAGTCCCATCCTCCTCTTGACTGACATCCAAACCCATCACAGCTACCATCTTCCATGAGTTGCCTGCAGTGAGCTCACATCACTGGTGAAAGGAGTGAAGGGGATGAAGCCCCATATCTTACATTTCAACATGGGATTTTCTTGGGCAATGCTGAGTCCTCAAGGGTGTTGTGATGTGCTTTGAGTGCGCAGGGTGGGAAGGAAAGGACTGAGCTGCCAGTCCGTCTGCCACATGGCACCGCAGGGTGGCTGGGCAGGTGTGGAGCAAGCATACTCTACTGCAAAAAAGAAAAAGAGAAAGGAAATCATTTCTGGCTGTGGAGTAAAGAACATCTGCGGATGGGTCAGCTCCATAAAAACAGTGAATCAGTCAGCTGAGAAAGATTGAATGGGGGGTTGCTTCTGTTGTTCAGGACTCTCCTCCTATGAACAGATGACAGTCTGGAGGATGAAGACAGAGTACCTTTCCCTAGCATCACTGGCAGGGGTTGTTTCTACTAAGTACAACTTGTTTTGGGTTGGGAGGGAGAGAACATTTGTGTCTCTGGCACTTGCCAAAATCATGCTTATTTGTCTTTGGAAAACCAAACTCTCACTTACTTTCCCTGTGCTTCTCATGACGTGCCTCTCTGCCTCGGTCTTTTTTGAAAAATCACAAAGCAACCATAATGTTTGTTTATTTTGTTGCACATGATGAAAGTGCAGGGTATCCCAGTTTGGGTGGGTGCTGTGCTGTACAGACTGACATGTGCAATGATTTTCTTACTCACACACTGCACCTTGGCTGCTTTTATACTGTCCTTCAGTCTTCCCTCACTGATACATTTCTTTCCTTTATTCTTCTTGTGAAAGAAGGTATTTTGATAAAGGATTGGAGACTGCAGCCACCCTGAGTGGTCAGGGGCTCTATCAACCAGAGATCTCCAGTATAGACACTGCAGTGACATAGGAACACTAGGGCGGGTGTATGAACCATCAAGGTCCTGGTGACAGGCTCAGGTCTTCACTTTGCCCAGTGGTACCCATGGAAGGAAAAAAAACCCAATATTTGCACTTCATGTTGTCAGGCATAGTCGCCAGGGTAGAGACTGGAACATGACATGCCAAAATTGTACCTTGAGCAATTTTATACTCTAGTATGTTTCTGAGAAATAGCAAAAGCTTACCCTAATAGTAACTGCCCCTTTGTCAGTGGTACCCTTTGCATGTATTTTCTACTGCTAATATGCCAGCCACATCCGGCTACTGGCATTTCAGTAGGACCTGCAGGCAACAACAAAATTTAAATAAATAGCAGGAACTGAACTCTCACAGGAGCCTAGACTTCTTTGGAACCGAAAAGGACTTTTTTTATTATTTTAACTGGGTTCTGGGTTTTTCATGAACTTGCCATTTTCAGACTTATTTTCTAAGTACGTGTCCTCTAGAGTCCAGAACCAGGTGATGTTAGAGAGTTTCACTGCCCTCTGACAATGGTCCAACCCAAAGCAGGTGTAAACCTTCCCTGCCTCCTCATCACAGCTCATACCAGAATACTCAGGATTTTCCATGAGCCCCCCACAGCCAGGCAGTAAATCTGCAGAGCCAAAGACATGATCTTACCCAGGATAGAAATGTCTTTCCCATCAATGGATATGATTTAATGCGTGTCTGCTACATTTCTTAAGTTCTGCAAAGCATTGTATTCTACTGAAAACACGTCCTTCTGGGACTGTGCATCCCTTTGGAGTCCCTTGGAGGTTTCCCATTCCTGCATGGAGAAGGAAAGGGAACCCTTCTTTGCAGAGCAAAGTTAGCTCCTCAGTGAACTGAAAGATGCCCCCCCTGCCCTCATACCCATGACTTCTTCCTCGTAGAGAACAAGCAGACTATACAACCAGGGTTTCTGAGAATGGAAAAGAAGCGTGTGATAATGCTTTCAATGTCCACTGCTTTTCCATGACTTCCTCTGTGTCTGTTTGTGAAACACTGCAGTTGCTCCAGGGTTAGAGGGTTTGCTTTGTTGTTACATTGTAACCATTGTACTTCACAGTACGCTATACAGAGGAAACACACAGGAACCCAAAATGTAGCAACTGAGGATCTCACCCCATGATGGGCATTAATACGACAGAAAGAAATGTGAAGTTGACAGATAGATACATTCATTTCCCATTACTTGAGTCTTCTGTTTCCATATTGACTCTCAGATGCAAGGCTTTCACAGATAGGAAAGTGCTGGCTTTCCAATGAAAATACAAATAAAAAATAAACCGACCGCAAACCAAAATGTTACTAAAGCCAACATATGCTTTACCACAAGTCTTTGCAGGGCAAATAACTTAGATTACGTGCACATAAAACATTATTATGTAAAACAAGATGCGCTATGTGTTCTCAGTGGCTTTCTGCGTAACCTCAGGATTGGATGGGAAGTCTGGTGTATAACGTATTTTAGATAAAAGCCCATTGCAAGATGGAGGATTTCCCACCATTAAAAAAGCTAGTTGATTACAATGTTCAAGAACTTGTTCACTTGGGGTCTAGAAACTTATTCATGCCAGGTAGCCCTAGCAGATTCCACGGTTCACGTAGCTGCGTGGGAGACGGAGTTGACGCTTCAGAGAAAAACCTCCTCCCAAAGGGGTAGCAGAGATCAGTGACTTTTCTTTTTTTACAGTACATTACCTTAAAAGGATGAAAAACTAGAGATCTGCTGTAAGACCTCTAGGGTTCATGATCATTTCCTCACAGTTGCCTGTCATAGTGAATCACACTTATAGCAGGTAACGTTACAGCTTCTGGATGGACAGATGGATGGCAGTTACGGCTATAGATTTTTCGTAGAAACTGCTGACACAGATTGACAAAAATAAATTCTAATTTATGCCCAACTTTGCCTAGTTGGCCTGGTCAGAAAAATAAGACCTTAAAAAACCCTGACAAAGTGAAAAACAATTGAATGTTAGTATTTGCAAGACTAAATGTTACATTTTCATGACTGTAAACAGAGTTGCAGCTTCACTTAAATACTTGTGGTGTTTGATTTCATGCACAACGAGCCATTTTGTTCAGCTGCAAATGACATTTTTCACTCTTCTTTCACTCATCCAAAACACTTCGGATATTCCCATTTTGGGGCAACCAGATGCAAACTGTGGTTTAATTCTTTCAATATTGCCAGCAAACTGAAAAAAATCCTTATAAGCCAAGCTCTATTTGCAGGTCCTATGCTCTGTTTTAATCCTTCAAAGCCTCTCTGTGTTTTCTAGCAATTATGGGTGTTTCAGGCAGAGCATATGTGTACATTTATCTGTAAAATAAATTCTGGCACAAAGCTTTAGTATGATGGGAAAAAAGTTTTGATTTATGAGACTGAAAAGCTGCTTGGCTTTGTTTTGCTCCTTCAGTACCTGATTGAAAGGTAGGTAAGACCAACTTAAGGAGGATTTAAGAAGAAATTTTATTTTAATCTTGGATTAATGACATATAAGATCATCAATGTTTAAAGATGTGTTTTCTGTTTCTGTGCAAAACACACAAACACAAAATCTTGTCCTTGTTCTAGAAGCTTTACTGGTGTGATGTATTTTTTGTCATTTTTTTACGCCTGCCTGTGGAGTGTCAGATGATTTGAGTCCTTAATGGTACCTTCTATAAAGAAGCGGTCATTGAGTTATGTGGGTGCTGATAGAAGCCGAAACCAAAACTGTCTGTTGCCATAACAGGAGACACATTGAATTAACACTGGGCTACCTTTTCAGCAAGGTAGAAATTCTGGCCCAGAGAAGAGCAAACCATCTGACTAAGCATCTCTTCCCTTCCAACTGCGCCGTGGTCACTCTCTGGTTTTTGTAATGTCACCACTCTCCCACCTGTCCCATGACTGTAGCATCTTCCAGGAAATCAAAACATGCAGAAGAACACCCCTTATAAACCAAAGCAAAGTTGATGTTAAAAGAAGAGGTTTGGAGGATGGTTTCTGAAAGCGGGGAGTGTAAAAGAGAAATTAGGTATAGTTATGTCTCACCTAGCCCCTGACCTCTCCAAACCATGTACTTTTTGCAGGGTATTTTGTACACAAAAATGGAATGTGAAAGTTAAGCAGTTTTAAAGCACTGATGTCTGGTGGTATCTGTGAAGAGGCTGTCTGTACAGGATGTCTGTCCCACCTGGGCAAGTCTGCTGGGAATATAGATTCATTCACTCATCCCCTTCACTAACAGATAAAAACAAGTGCTGAAAAGCATAATGTTATCTCCTAAATGGTGATTCTGAAATGGAAAATACCTGATGTGTGTGTCAGGTATTCCCAAACAGCTCACATCATATTCCCTAAAACAGCCAACAGAAGTAAAGAAACAGATTAAAATGTAATGGCTGAACAAAAACCCCACATACACCTTTTGTCCGTACCTTTTTACAAGGCTGCTTTCATAGAATTTATTTCCCCTAACACCCTGCAAACTCATGTTTGTATAGATACATGTTGTGGATGAGCATTTTTCTTTCCCTCTGTCATGGCTTCAATGACTGTAAGGGAAGCAAGAGCGTATTTTCTTTTAATCCAGTTCTTCCTCCAGTTTGACTCCATGGTATACAGAATGAAAACATCTGCATTTCTCTTCCACGTACTTCTGCCTTGGCAACATCAGCTGCAGTATGGGAGTGTAGGCTCCCCAGTGAAGTACGGTTGTATTTCTGAGTTTAATATCTTTCAGACGCAAGATCCCATTTCAGCTACTAGAAAATTCAATGTGAAATGTGACAGAAGTATTGGCTGCAAAATTTGCTTTATTTGCGTTAAAAGTAGAGGAGTTTAATCCCGGTTTTATGAAAATCTGTAGCAAAGCCCCTGCTGTTTTCTGAAAGGCCAAGCTTTCATTCGCTGTGGTTTTTCTAATGAGCAGATGGACAATGTCACTCAAATAGGAATCTTTCTGTCCTTACTAACCTTCCTTCAAGAAAAAATCCTACAAGCATCCTCAAAGTGTCACACAGCTGGCCACACATAAGGAACTTGTGTGCTGTTTCTTTTGATGAAGCACAAAATAAAATACGATTTGTTTTACTGCTTTGTGCAGTAAATATGATTTGTCTTGTGCTGTTTGCTCAGAGACAGCAGACAAAAAAGCCACATTGCTACCCAACTCAGCAAGCCCAGCTTTGAATTGATGCAGCAAGCACATAGCGACTTCTTGGAGCAGAACATTATCATTTAGCTGGATGAATGCATGAGACAGAAAAGTTGTTCTTGATTAAAAACAAATATCAAGCATGGCAAGAAAATGAGTAAGGATAAACAGTGATTAAGTGTGATATGTCTGAAGGCTTCCCACAGTATAAAAGCCATATGTGGGAGGCATGATGCTAAAATTAAACTCCTAATGGTGTGAGTTAAGGTTTTTGAAAGAGGCACCTGACACAATCAGAGGGGGAAAGTCTGAGTAATTGGCTCATCGAAGGAGGTTCTCACCACTTTCCCATGATCTGCACCTTCTTTCTTCTGCTGTGCTCATCCAAGCAGGAAAATGCCATTCAGGGGTCAGACTGGACCAGCTGACTCACTCATGTCCGAAGGAGCCTCTGTGCAGAGCCAAAGAAGGGAAGCAGCTGTGGGCAGCCCCAGCTAAGCCATGGACCAGGCTAACCCAATGCTAACCCAAGCCCAGGCAGGCTGGAGCTGGTATGGATGCAAAAGTCAAGTCAATCTACTAGCTGCCTCCCCTTCCTGAGCTCAGCCAGTTAAAGCCCCACACCACAAGCTTAGGTATGGGAGAAAGAGTTTATTTTAAAAAGAGGCAGCAGAATTTTTAACAAGCAGTCACAGACTAATTGCAACAAGCAATTTCTTAGGACAACAGGCAATCAACACAGGGTCTTCCTCACAAAAAGTAAGATACTGGTTGTTGTCTCTGTGGTCACAAAACCTTTGTAAGCAGAAAGGCAGAGTGGCGTGTTTCTGAGGAACATAAATGTTTTACCAATTTCATCCAATCCACCAATTTTTTTTCAGTTGAGGCTGTCACAACTTCATGATGATGCTGCAGCCTTGGCTTTCACAAGGAACCTGCACTTCCAACAGGAACACCAGCTGGCTTTCGCACCACTGAGTGGCCAGTGGGGTGACCAGCACCCAAGGAGTCCGCGTTCTTGGCCAGCCTTTGCCATGCAGCAGGCATTCCCCCATCCTCCTCCACCCCAGAAGCTCTCCACTCATCAGCAGATGTGGGAGGCTTAGCAGGGACCTAGTGTCTCCCAAAGCTTTACAACAAACCGCTTGTACTGCCCCTCAAGCCACATTTTCCAGTAACTGAGCAATCAAGCAATCTTTCACCCAGACCAGTTTCAATTGCTGTATGTTCCTTTAGCTTGTAAGCCACTCAGCGCTGCTGGTTGCTTCTTGATTAGACTTCTTTATAGACCAAATTAACATCATCTTCTTTTTTCTTCACTGAAGAAGAAATAAATGAGATCCAGTCAAGTAAACCTGTTAGTGACTAAGAAATCCTGAAGTTTCAAGCTCTCCCTGTGACACTGAAAGCCTGATCTCTGCTGCTTGCCATCTCATCCCGAGACCTTTGCAGAGGGAGTCTGGACAGCAGCCCAGAGGCTTTTCCACTCCCTTTGGGCACATGCAAGGAGCAAGACTGCAAACACACCCTTGCTCCCACAAAGACTGTCTGTTTCCTGCTCAAGCAGAGCCTACAAAAAACAACATTTTTTGCAAAACAAAGGTCTAAATTAACTTCACTGAGAGAAAAATGGCTGGAAAGACCAACCCCAAGAGGCCACTACGGCTCCCAGAATATGAGCCTTCTATTTTGCCAGCCTTCTATCACCAAGCCCTTCCTTTACCAGCTATACAGTTTTTCTCTTTCTTGGGGGGATATTCTCTATTTAGGAACAGTGTAGTGCACTTAGCCTACGCTTGGCTGCTGTTTTGGTAGCCCCAGGGTGCAAGCTGCGGTGCTTGGAAGGATGCTGCACAGCCACAGGACATGCACAGGTTCACACCATCCAGCAAGATGAGCCACTGCAGTCAGCTCCCATAAGCAAATGCAATGGATGGATTTGTTATTTAAAGCTTTCGGCTATCTCATGTCAAGCATGAAATTAATAAATGATTGGGGAGCTTTTCCTCTTCTCCCTCTGTGAAGGAGCTGTCTTATCCAAATCCACACCACTCCAAAATGAAGTAATTTTGGCTCTGCATTTTAGCTATTTGATATAACAAACTCAGATTTGTTAGTCATCCAAAGGCAAAACTGTCTTTAGCTCCTTGCTGGTGTTACAGCTTCACTTTTGCAATAAATTGTACTCTGGGTGCAAGCATCTGGGTCAGCAAGACACAGAAGCTGCTTCTACATGAGGCAAGTTTCCCAAATGAAATATTCGGGAAGGGCAGGAGGTGAAATTCAACCATTATCAGTAAAATTTCCATGCAGTGACAACACAGCTGTTCACAGGAGAATGTAATTATCATAAAGTATAACCCCAAAAAAATAATAGGAGAGAGTACTAGGTTTTGCACTGTTACTCAGAGGCTGCACTATAAAGAGGGCCTGAAAAGCCATGTGCACCTGTGAACCCTGGATGGCATTTTATTCCTATCTTGTTTTGTTTTGTTTTGTTTGTTTTTTAACAAGGCAGGGCAAATCATGCCTTCAGAAGCAGTAGGTAATCATAAAGTAGTTGGTGGATATTTCTGACTGGACTAAACATTGAGGAAAAAAAACACTAGCAGCACAGTTGTGTAAAATGGTTGTACTGAGCACCACCTAGGGCTGGATGCCAATTGCTCTTTACAAGGGCATCCTTCTAAGTTTTTAATTTGGGAGCACAATTAAATGTTAGGGATATGCAGACAGGTCATCATGGAAGCAAGATTTATTTCACACACCTCCCTTAGTCGTATCTGCTTCTTGAGGCTGGGCACATGAGCTTCCAAAGATATACCTGCTACTACAAACCAGGATCCCCAGTAGGCTCCAAAGCCAAAGGGAGCACATCTTTTTACCATCTATGTTGCACATAAAGTCTTACACAGGTGAGTGCAGTTTTCTCTCTGCTACATCATAGACATAGCTGGGTAATAGATATGGCTGCTAGAAACCTGATCCGTTAAGCCATACTTCCTTAGGCAAGTAGCAAAAGCATGCTACATGGTGCAGCATGCAGCCAAAGTATTGCAAATATCTACTACTCACTGTGACCTACTCTAGCCCAAAAGACTAAGAAATAGTTTTTGAAAGTTAACCAGAAAGTATTACTCATTAATGAATGCATTTAAAATAATGAGCTCTCTTGGAAACAAAAAGAAAAAAAGAGATTAAATTGATCAGAAATCATTTTTGCTACAAATTATTAGCCCAGCTTTGTGAAGTAGCAGTCTAACTGAAAAGGACTGGATTATCTGCTTTCCTTTAATTATCCTATTATTGCCTCTTTGTTTACCAGTTACATAGGGCACCTTTTTCTCTTCAGTCAAGCTTCAGAGAATTCTTCTCCATCAAAAATATTGGGTTTCAGTTGGCTAGTACAAGGATGACTGATTTCCTCACTCATCTTAATCAGAGTGGTCAGCCAATATTTGGAATCCAGAAGACTGTCAAATTAAAACAGTTGATTTATTGATGGCATCTGTTTATTTTTCAAATTAGGAAAAAAAACCCAAACAACCAAACAAACAAAAACCAAAAAAAAACCAAACAAAAAACCCCTCCAAACTAGAAAAAGCTGTTCTCCTGAAGACAGGAATAATCAACATCAGGAAAGGAGTTCTTTATGGGTACCCTTCACAAGCTTTCTGGCTGGCAGCTGTTCCCAAAGCACTTGGTCAGAACTTCACTATATTTCCATCCTGATCATCTCCTTCCATGGTGGTCTCATGGTGGTCTCTCTCATAAACCTCAGTTCTCCTCCAAAAGTCCATGTATCCATAAAGTTCAAATTCTTGAACTGTCTGTGGCTCCACTGAGTGTGGTAATTGATAAACCTGTTGTCTCCTAAAGAAATTATATCACCCAAAACATGCTTTCTGTCCCACTAAAAAGTTACCAGGACTAGCTTTATGGAGGTCTACAAAGTTGTATAGTTAGGTGTCAGCTGAGGAAAATTGGATTTGCTCAGCTCTATTTTAGCCATATAAGTATCTGCCAAACTGTGCACATGTGTACACACACGTATACACACATGCACACACACACAAGTGCACTGAACCAATATCTTTATATTTGCAGGAGCAGAAAGAACATACTTTCCTGCAGTTACACCCATATACACCAAAGCATTGAGTTCATCAATTTTTATTTGCTCTTTTACCATCAAGACAGAAGGTTGTAGATGCTAAAAGTCTGCTAAACCCAGAGGAGAAGAAGTTGATGGGTGCTGGGCAGATTAAGATGCCTACAGCTAGTGAGGAAGCTGAAGGTTTGTGGGGTTGCTGCTGCCAACTCAATGTGTTTGGTAGGACAGTTGGGAGAGGAGATCATACACAGATGTGCCCTATCACAGGAGTATTAGTGCTCTTGTCATGGTTTAATCCCAGCTGCTCTTTCACTCCCACCCCGGTGGAATGGGGAAGAGAATTGAAAGAATAAAAATGAGAAAACTCCTGTGTTGAGATAAAGACGATTTAAAAAGTGAAGCAAAAGCCACACACTCAAGCAAAGCAAAACAAGGAATTCAATCACTGCTTCCCATAGGCAGGCAGGTAGGTATTCAGCCATCCCTGGGAGAGCAGGACTCCACCACACACAATGGTTACTTGGGAAGACAAACGCCATCACCCTGAATGTCCCCCTCTTCCTTCTTATTCCCCCAACTCTATATGCAGATCATGATCCCATATGTTATGGGATACCCCTTGGGTCAGTTGAGGTCAGCTGTCCCAGCTGTGTCCTCTCGCAAGTCCTTGTGCACCCAAACCGACTCACTGGTGGGGTGGTGTGAAGAGTAGAAAAGGCCTCGGCTCTGTGTAAGTGCTGCCCAGCAATAATCAAAACATCCCCATATTATCAGCACTGTTTCCAACACTAATCCGAAACATAGTCCCATATCAGCTACTATGAAGAAAATTAACTCTACCCCAGCCAAAACCAGTGTGATCTTAACTGTCCTCTTGGGAAGGTCCTTCTTCTATTTCCCAGTCTGAGGTCTCCTGTTATGAGATAGCTGTAAGATTTTATGACCAGCTAATGTAGTCTAGGATGGTAAATGCCCATATTCCTCTCTTTCCCACCATTTCTTTTCTCTGTCCTAAGGAATCAGAGCATGGACAAATCCCACTGACGTAAATGCTGTGGGGTAGCAAGAACGTTTGCCACCAGGCCATGATCTGGAATGACAAGTATGCAAGAATTAGCATCTATAACTCTCCATAAACACTGGGGTTAATCTCCAGGGTTTACAAGACTCTTTAAATGTGTTTTAATAGGACAATATGCCTTACACAGGACCCATCCAACACTTCACATATCAGCGAAGTTTACAAGAAGGTAAACTGAGCTGGGGTAATAGTTCAGATGTACAGCCAGGGCTTTAATGAGAATGCCAAAGTCAAAGTAATAAATGGATTTGCAAGTATAATACCTTCCCAAATGGCTGAAGGGCATTCCAAGTCTGGCAGCACAATTGGAAGGGAAGAGGTGCATTGTTCTCTCTCAAACTCTGAAATCTAAAAAAATGGATTGAATCACAGCACTTCCAGTGCGAAATGGTGGGCTGGCTTAGACCTGCACTCTGCCAGCTGGGCAGGGCTCTGCTCCTTGGGCAGTCCTGCTGAGGAGACCAGTGCTGTCCACAGAGTTTGGGGTTGCGGAGAATGAGTAATAGTGGTCAATTAGAACTGAGGACTGTGTGGACACCTTTATGGAAACATACTATAGACAAGAAAGAGTGGGCAAACTTACTTTTCTTCACTGATAACAAAAGCTTCCTTCTAGCTTTCTACAGCCAGGTGAGATGAATCCTGCCCTGGGTTTATTCAAGCCTTGGGTGTCTATTTGCTTCAGGTAGACTCCACCTCTCTGGCAGAGCAAACCATTAGACCCGAGTTTGATTTCATTTTGGAGAATGATTTTTAAGATGACTGGCGTAAGCCTCACTGTTATCATCCAACAAATATACACAAAAGGCAGAATAAGCCTTTCCTAATAGATGACCAATTTGTTTCAAGTTAACTTATTCTTTCTGTGCTTTTCACACAAAACTGAATATCAACAAGCAAATTTAAAGAAGTGACACATTTCCATTAAATCAATATGAAAAGCAGCCAGACTATCCTAATAAATGTAATGAATGAATTAGGCATTCAAAGGAGAATGATCTCATGTTTTATTCTTTATCTTCATCCTAACTATCACAGAACATTGGCCCAACCTAGACTCTCTTTCTATGCCTACGTAAAGATCTGAGGGGACTCTCTGGAGGGAGCCAGCTAGTATCTTAGCTGCATTCACTATTATGTGTGTTTATCACCTGGCACAACTCTGTCAGAATATGGGTAGATTGGCAGTAAGAAGATGATTGCTTCATTATAATAATTCAATTTGCACTGAGACAGGCTGTCTGTTATGCTATGCAAAAAACAGCTAGAAAACTCATTTCATAAGCAAAATTACCACTGGACATTTTGAAATGCCAAGAGCAGATAGCATTAAATTGTGGTTCTGCTCTGTTCTCTGGTGCAGGCGCTGCAGTAGGCTGGAGATCCTCCATCTCAGGAAGGAGCTGACCTTCCCAGCATGCTGGAGCAAAGGGGTGACAAGAAAGAGAAGATCCAACTGGTCCTTTAGCACCAATTCAGAATGTTCAGGAAAAACACCTTTATAGACCAATAGAAGACATTCTGTAATTGCTTGTGTAGCAAATTTAGGAACCATTTTTGCTCCTTTAGAAACACGATCTTGACCGGGTCAGTATTGCTGAAATCTGGTGGGAAGATTCCCATGACTGGAATGTTTAAATCAGTCTTTACCACGTATATCAGGAGAATCAGCTGAGAAAAACTAAGGAGAACTTGCACTGTTTGTGAAAAGGGGTTTGGCCAGCTTCCAATTTTTTAGCAGCACAGGAGCAAATGTTCCCATATTATTATGGATTAGTGTCTTCAGAAATGGTGCCTGAGATGGGTACAGCAAGCATCACCTTCAAAAAGAGCAGGGAAAAGTAAATTTATCTCCCAGGATTATGACATGTAGGGACAAAAAAGTGCATTGTCGTAAGTGCTGCAGCCTGTGTAGTGCAAGTGGGAGACATCCCATGGCATCTATCAACACATTTATGGCATGTCTAGACATACAGAAGACATAGCATAACTTAAACACATGCAGTGTGTAACACGGTGTGTGTAGAATATGGTGCGTAACACACTATCTGCTAGATATTTTTCTTTACAGGTTACCAGCAAATCAGAAAGTGCCAGGTAGCTGCTGCATAGATACAAGCCATCATGATTGGACGAGATTATCATGATACAGCCTCAGCCAGGATTGGATACTTTGAAAAGCCTGGTTTCAGAGAACTGAAAATATCACAAGGAAGAATTTAAAGAGAGAAATGTGATTTAAAGAGAGAAATCTTCTGCTTAATGACAGCAGATCAGTGATGAATAAGATGAATGAATCCTGGTTTGTGAGGAATGTCTTTCACCACTAAGTGACTGTTGGTGTCTGACAAGGCTTGAGCATGGTCCAAGCTTTGCTCATTGCTGACTGTTCATAAGTGGTCTCTCTGGGGTGGGTCCTCTGACATCTAGTAAGTTGACAACCTGTACCAAAGACTTAAATCCAGAGAAATCACTAGTCAAAAAAGAGTGATTGATGGCAATGAATAAGAATTAATATGAATATTATATAAATTATATCAGTATAGTAAGAAAAAGACAAAAGTAGCCATCTATGGTCAGCAGGAGCTTAAAAAGGATCTTTAGAAAAGTACCACATTGCTTCTAAATGGACATGCTAAGACTGGCAATAACAAACCCAAAGAAGTGAAAATGTTGAGTAAATATTTTCCACCTGTATTTGGGGAAAAGCCAGATAACACATTGCATCTTATTTAAGAAAAACAATCCTTTCTTTTATAACATTAATTTCTAAACTTAGAGATTTTTAATTGGCAGTTCCTGAATAATTTGCATCCAAGAGGCAAAGATGTTTGCTGAACCCCTGTTGCTGATTTTGAATAAGTCTTGGAACACTAGAGAAGTTAGAGATGTGAAGGGAAGATAATGTTGTGCCAACACTTAAACACAGTAACTAGGATGACATGAATAAATATAGGCCTGTCAGCCTGACATCAATCTGAAAAAAATAACAGAATGGTTATCTGGGGACTCTATTAAGAATTAAAGGGAAAAAAATAGAATTACATTGAAATTATGAACTTTTTAAAATCAGACCCTATCCAAATAACATGATAATGTTGGAGCATGTACAAGTTTTATCAATAAAGGTAATACTGCTGATGTAAACTATGATAGTGTTGGACTATTTTATCAACTGATAGGTCCTCAAATAAAACTGTCTTTGGGCAATCAGCAATCTCATGAGCTGGGGGTTTGGCCCTTCACTCGTTAGCAGCGTTTTCCTGCTTATGGAGTTGGCAAATAAGACAAAGACTGTGAGGGACTGGTGAACGGCGAAGATGTAACAGCTGATTTGGGAGATAAATCTGGTTTGCTCCATAACTGAGACACCACACAAGTAAGGGACAGCAAAGGAGGCCGAACTTACCAAGTGAGAAATCGGTGATTCCAAAGAGATTTCCAGATCCTGGTAGAAAGCCAGACGAATTCCCATGGCAGAAGGGTTGGAACTAGATGGTCTTTAAGGTCCCTTCCAAGCCAAACTATTCTGATTCTATGAAATCAAGCTCAGTGTTTAGAGAGGCTGAGACAGCCTTTGGCTATGCAAAACAGTGTCCATTAAGGAGCAAGGTATCCCTTGTTTTCACAATGGTGTGATGGCTCCTACCATTGTTTTGGTGTTCAGAAAAAGGGTCCTGAAAAAAAATGGAGAGGACTCAGAAAAAAACACACTAACTTAATTAAAGGATAGGAAAATATGCCTTATTCTGAGTGACTCAAGAGCTCCATTTATATGATATGTCTAAAGTAAGGCTTGAGGATGACTTGATACTAATGAGTTATGGCTGCACAGTCAGCAGAACTTTCTCACAAAGGTGGGTTCCTTCACTTGTTGGACAAATATTTAACAGATCTCATGGTCTGGTGCTGAAGTTATATTCATTCTGACTGAAGTAAGACATAGTTTTTCAGAGAGAAGAGTAATTAACTGCCAGAATTACTCACCAACAGGCTTCTTGTTATTCTTACTACTGATCAGTTTCTAATAAAGCTTGCAGGATTCCCTCCCTCTCTCCCCCCACAAAAGTAAACAATACTGTAAAACCAAGACAGTTCTAATGGGTTGTGCATAAGTTGTGTTACAATGAAGATCTGTCTAGAAGACCCTCAAGTCTATTCTAACCTTAAAAAAATCTAAGAAAATAGATTGTCAGTGGGAAAAAAATCTTCACTAAGAGACACTGGCACAGGTTGCCCAGAGAAGTTGTGGCTGCCCCATCCCTGGAAGTGTACAAGGTCAGGCTAGATGGGGCTTTGAGCAGCCTAGTCTAGTGGAAGGTGTCCCTACCCATGGCAGGAGGGTTGGAACTAGAATGTCTTCAGGTCGCTTCCAACCCAAACCATTCTATGATTCTGTGACGTACACTTTCAGTGAGTCTTTCATCCAGCAGACTGTCTTACCACTGAGAAAACTAGAAAGACCTTTCTTTACACAAGAGTGTGCTCAAACATTCCCCAAGTTACTGTTTGCTTTTACGATCTACATGCTCTTACAGATAGACGATGAATCAGCTAGTGTAGCCTCCATATTTAGTCACTGTCAAGCTTTTCAGCAGTTGTTCTTTTAACTCAATCTTTAGAGTATGGCAATTTCCCCATGCTAATAGAACTTACAGATCTTGCACAGTAGTGAACATTTAGTAGCAAGGAAGCCAGACATTCAAAACTTTTTATCCCATTTCTTCATACTCCTCAGCTCCTTTTGTGGCCTCATAGAACTTTCTGCATACTGATTTTACGAAGAAGCTGTATGCATGTCTTGCTGCTTATCAGCTGAAGAAGGAAGCACCTCTGCGAGTGGACCTGCTGCATTCGGTGGGGAAGTTTCCACTTACAGAACTTGTTCTTGTAGTTCACATGGCCTTACAGCCCATAAGTTTGACCAAGTTTAAAGTCTTAAATCACAACTCAAGCAAAATCACCATGGTTTTTCCCCTTTTCGCATTAAAAATCTGTGAAACTACCAAGTTTTCCGTAGCTTTTGCCCAAAACCACAGCCTGCTGAAAATTCATTGAAAAGTAATTCCAAATTTAACATAGATTAATAGCTCTTCCAATTAGAATGGCCAAGTTTCGCAGTTTAGCAGATTAAAAATTGTCATGTTTTGTGTCTCTGTGAACAATTTGTTCCACTCATACCACAATCCCACAACAAATTAACACCAAACTAAAGCTATTAAAAATAAAAAAAATCCACCTTTGCATTTTGAAAACTCTACACTTCGATGGGATTCAGATCTGCAGTTTAATTTTGTCCTGTTGCATAAAGATGGGAGGAACCTGCTTCTAGATCCAGAATTATTTCCAAGTCATAGCCCTACCCAGATCGGGATATTTGGACCCATATGCCTTCATTTGGATCCTTCACTATTTTTTCCTTAAAATGGAGGGTGTGCTCAGATCATCTGCAAGTCTTTCAAACTAAGATTTTCAGCCATTAACCTTCCCTTAGCTGAAAACCATCGCCCTTTGACTGAAGTGTAATCCTATCCCCTGTTCCCCACCAGTGTAATGTTATAGAGGTTTGCTGGCCCACCCTCATGGAGAGGAAGGACATGAGAAGGGTGAACACCTACAAAGATGCTAGTTCAATTGTTTGTGACCACACTGGCTGCCCACTATGTTTTTCCAAGGTTGATTTCTTCCCCCAGCTTCTGCATTCTTCTCCCTAGGTAAGATATTTGGAGACAGAAGCATGGGCTGATGATGGCTAAAACCACGCTCCCCTGAACGGGATGGCCCTTGCACTTTCTAAACCAAAGTACTCTCTGGGACTGTGCTGAAAAAAAAAGATTTACAGTTTTTAATCTCTTCATAAGGTATGACTGTTAAGTACGCTATAATATATAGGACAGGAGTTAATCCTGAATTTATTTAGTATTTTTTTCTTTTTTCATCTGTCAGAAGATTGCCATTTCAATTATTTATTAAGAAAATTATGTTTTTCAAGGTAAATGCATTACTTTCGTTATCTGCTTTCAATTAGCTGGGAATTCACTATGTTCAGCCAAATGTCCATTCATCAACAAATTCCAGATTCCTGGCAGTCTGAACAAATTCCCTATTTTCTTCTTTTATGGGTAAAATAAGTGAAGATATTCATGCCTCATGCTAAATTATGTCTGGGGTTAGACTAGCCTGGAGGGAGGAGAAAACAACTATGGAAGGTCTTGAAATATATTAATAGATGTTTTGATAGAAGTAGAGCTAAAATATTTCACAATCTTTTTTCTTCAGGTGCTTTGTTATGTTAACTAGATGCCCTCCTGCCCTTCTTCATGGGCAGCTTTATGAACTGAGCTGGTCACCCTCCAAAATGCGTGCAACAGGTTGATGAGAAACAGCTTACATGGTGTGTGAAAGCCCAACTAGTTTCTCAGCCCAGCACCATGTCATGCAGTGCAGCTGAGCCCATTGCAGCCCGTTCCCTCTCTGGGCAGCTGCTTGCTGGGAGGAGAAAGGCCCATGCTCCATCGAGGGAGCTGGGCTTCTTGCAGAGGGGCTCTTTACCCTGAAAAGGAAGCACAAGCACTTTTTTAAATGCAAACATGCTTTTCTAAATGCCTGATGCCCCAAAGCATGCAACCTGCTACCTGCTTGCAATTGACACTTCATCTGGTGCTGGGTCAAAGCCCTTTTCAAGGAATCTCATGGGCAAAGCCAGGAGAAAGACTCCGTCCCTGCCAGTCATGGAAATGGAGGACAACCAGAAATGCTGCCCCAGCCTCTGTGCATGTTCACCACTGCTCTGAGCTCAGTCACTCTCCAGGCACTGCTTGAGGCAGTACTTCTGTGTATGGTGTGACTGCCCCCAGGACATGGAGAGAGCAGAGGAGCTGGGTGAAATGATCCCAGTGTCCCAAATGGCTATATTAAACTCCTTCATCTCTGCAGGGCATCAGGCCCTGCACACACTCAAGGAGGTCCCAGCTCACCCACCACAGCTCCCAGCTGGCCCTCATGACCACCTTTCCTTCCCCATGGAAGAAGGGTAACCTCCCAACAGGGAGTTAGGATGTAGCCAGGACTCTGGAGCTTTGATATGAGATAGCCGTAAAATATAAGAAGCAGTATTTTAAGCTCAACTTCTACCCTCCAAACTAGGAAGATTTTCAGTCACTTTAGCAATTCATTTTATCTCCTCCCTCTTTTGTAAGTGAAACTACTGTCTCCCCTGGCTTCCTCAGTTGCTGCTGTCAAAAACCCTCTGTCCTGGTCATCTCCTGTGAGTCATACAAAGTCATCTTGGTTTTGTGTCACCCTTCTGTTTCCCAGCTCAGCCATCAGTGACTCTAATTATATTTGCTTGCTCACCTCTTTCCTCCTTTCCACTCAGAGTGAATACTTTCTTCTCCTTTTGTTTTCTCTTTCCAGTGATTTGTGGTCAGTAATGCTTTCCTCACACTGTGGAATAGGACTCTTCAGACTTTCCCATCATATTCAGGTGTTCGTAGTTCTCTCCCTCTCCGTGCATGTTCTGAGATGGCATTCTCTTGTGCATTGTATTTTTCATCATGTGAGTGAAGAAACAGAGTCGCTGCTCTGCCTCTCATTCCCCAGGTTGTGCAGGAAGCTAACCATCCTTACGTGGGCTGATGCCTTTCCCAGCAGACACAGGAGAGGCAGGAAGATGAAATTTTTTCCCTTACATGATTTGTGTGCATCGTAGGCAGACATTGCTCTCTGCACAGCAAGATGATTAGGCTGAGGTTTTGGGGTGAAAGCTATGCCACCTTCACTTCTTAGTGACGCAGAGCCCTGAGAGCCACCTCACCAAACAGCAGCTCTGCCAACGGTGAGTGCTTCTGCTGAGGGCTCTCCCAACAGGAGAAACCATCTCCATCTCTTCAACATCTGCCTACCACCCTATAGCCTAGGCAACTGTGAACTCATGTGTTTATTTTACTGGTAGAATACACCTGCAACTTAAATATTGTATGATAAGCAGACGTTCACTTCTATAAATTGAACTGCGCACAAAGATTTATAGGCCCCAGAGGTTCAGATTTAGCAAGTGGGAGCCAAGATCACAACCGGACCTTCAGATCCAATAAATCTTGACATTACTGCATTATTGGGGGAGGGGAGGAGGCATCGTTATAGACATATAACAATTTTTAAAGTATGCCAGTGATGATCTGCAAAGCAGATGGAAGTTAAGCTGATTTTGATACGTTAAATTGACCCTGCCAGGTAAGAGGTGAAATAAGACAGGATTTGATTTGGAGTCACATGTGGAATATAGGAGTGGAAATGGTGATAATAAGCCCCTGTTCATATGAGAAACAGAGGGGAAAAAAATCTCTATTAAAAAGAATAAATGTTTTGTTTTCATGCTATAAGCAGGACGCTTGATATCACCAGTGCTGAATTTATTCTAAGTAAGGTACTTTAAATGACATATCTCTGCTGTGCTTTTCTTTCATGTAGTGTGCTAATAAAAATCACTGGTTTACTTACAGAAAAAACAAAGTCCTCTGTGAGCAGAGTAGGTACCTGCTGCACCCCCAATGGTGTCTCCTAGCTCAGGAGGCAGAATCGATGCTGCTGGGTGCATTTGGAGGCCTGGCAAAGAGAACAGATTGTCAGAAGTAATTCAGTCGCTAATGCCCCTTCAGGCCCTGATTTACTCACTGGAAGTTTAAACTCAGGCTGGCAGCAAGGATGGAGGGGGAGGGAGGAGGTGAGGCAGTATGGACAACCTGTGCCAATGCCACTGCGGAAGAAGGAGAAGCTGGAAATGGAGACAGTTAGGGAGAATAAGAGGCAAGTCCAGGTTACCCTTCATTAACCAACATGCCATAGCAGCCCAGGCTGGGCAGGGAAAGCTGGAGCTGCCGCTGAACACTGGGTGTACGTGACTGGCTCCTCCCGCATCCCCAAGCCTGTGGGCGCCCATCCCGCTCCACACCTGCAGTTTTGCAACTGCCCATGACATATGAAAACAAACAAGCTCAACCGGCCCATTGAGCAATTCATGGTTACAACAAAAACCCACACAGAGGTTTTTAATGAGCGATTATAAATTACACTCGTGTTTTGGTGTTTCTGCCTTTCTGTTTAGAGTAACCCATAGTGGTTTATGAGAATCATCTAACTAGCAATTTTTAGGGACTTCCAAAACATGTAGTTCAGACAAAAGCAAAGCAGGAAAAACCACTACGAGTAAGGAATTCCCCAGTTACTGAATAATAACTAATAAATACCAATACCCACTCTAACAGAAGGTGGAAGGAGATGCAAACAAGAGCCAAAAAGCATGAAAATGTTGTACTGACTTTTTTCTCACTGAGGTAGATGTGCATGTGAACAACTCCCCCAAACTCATGTGTCTGAAAGCTGAGCTCTCTGAAGCAGAAGCAGCCAGGAAAATGTAGCATTTGTAGGCTCCTGTGGCAACTGAAATGAAAATTTTGGACTCAAAGTGAAGTTATCACTAATTGCCAGATACAATCTTTGCAAATGAGAGTGTTCCCAAATAAGACTGTGGGATATTCCCTGGCTGCCAGCTGTAATACAGATGAATAGTCACATCACTCAAACAGCATGTCAGGCTGAAGCACCAGCTCAAGATTTTCAAAGTGCTTGCACAAGGATGTGCTAGATGTCCATGCACAGGTACATGAATGCCCTTCTGAAGGGAAATCCAGTGGGAAGATCTGGAGTCAGGCAGGGGTGGTTGGGGCCCAGAGTACTACCCTTTCTAGTTCTCATTCTGGCTCAATTTTTCACTCCTGGGCTCATTTTAACTCTCACACTAACGTATGCAAGATATGGACTTCTTTTGCTGCAGAAGATGAAGTGAAGCTCACGTATAGGATTGGAGAAGGCTGCTGTAAAAATCTGAAGTACAACAAACCTTCTGCCAACCAGTCTTTCATGACCAATGATGTGTTTTCGGCACCCAGCTCTCGAGATACAGGATGGAGGCACAGGGAGTGTTTGCCTATCCCAGTGCCACCCAGCAGCCCCAGCCAGCACCCCTCTGCAGAGATCCCAGTCACCACATCCCCTCAGCTGGAGATTTTTTCCACTTGACCACAAGCTCCAGGATCATTAAGGGAAGGTATTTCTTGGTGGTTTCTCCACTGCTCCTTGTGAAAGTCCTACACAGCCAGGGCAACCGGGAGTGTTTACACTGTCTGGCATTTGTTCCGATATCTGTAAACAATGACTCAAAATAATTCTGATTTCCATACCAAACAAGCACATTGTGGACTCCTAACTGGTAGGGCACAGAATTTCCCTGCCTTGGGAGTTGCAGAAGACAGCTCTGGTATCTGCAACGTCTTTTAAGGGAGTCCCTGGTGTCCTTAATGAAAAATTCATTCAGTATAAATCAAAATTCAGCTTCATTGTCATCCTAATCAGACCAAGCTGCAGGTGAAAGTGAGTTTAGTGGTTACTATTTATTCCCAGGTGACTACTAATCCCATTTCCCATTGCTGAAATAAGGCGTTAAAAATCAAAGTAATCTCTCATTGAAAGGAAGACATTCCTAACAGCTGTATCCTTCAAAGGCACCGGCCTTTTCTTTCCCCTTACCGTCTCCCTAGGTAGCCCTCTGGGACACATGGTTATGTGGGATGCCAACTGCTCACAATTCATCATGGCTTTATTCTCCAAGGGCCCATTGACTTTCAATAATTTATCACTTGATGTTTTGTGTGTTGCTGCAGAAATAAATCAGAACTGGGAGCACCAGATGCTCCCGCATCCCATCATACTGCATTAATTTATTTAGAGGGGTTCTGTCAGCCCAACAATGGGGTGCAGGAATCTCCTCTGCAAGGAGTAGTGAGGGTGGGGGTTAAGGTCCACTGAGCCAAATGCAAAGGTTTGAGAAAGAAAAACGTCAACGTGGAAGCCCGTGAGCTTGGAAACCCTCACAGGGCAAGCAGGCGGTTGGCTTTCCAAGCAGAGCTAGTGGTGACAGCGCTCCAAGAAAAACACATTTAGTCCTTAAGCGTGTAGCTTTCGTTCTGGGCTCACAGGCTCTTTTTCTTTCTTGGACTAGGTCTCACACCCGGATACGGCAAGTAAATATCAAGCTATAAATCACAAATTCGATGCTTGCTTTTCTTTCCTCAAGGTTGTATAATATAATGAAAAAGATCAAGCAAATGCAAAGCTATTTTACACTGCACATGCAGAGTGCAAAAGGCCCTGGGTGTCTTCCAATGACCCCACAAGAATGGTAGGATTCCTGCTAACAAGAAGATCTATTTTTCTGAGGCATCACACAAATGGTCTCATGGATTGAAGAGTTTCTCCTGTTGTTTTCTTTAATGCTCTTGCAATACAGTTAATTTAACATATAATTACCCTTCATTCAAACCTTCTGCACATATATATTATGGTAGTTTCATCAAATATGCCTTTGGCAGAACAGGAGACACAAATTTCCTATGTTCCTTCCCAGAGTTCTGAATGCACATCAACAGCTTCTAGGTACTTATCACCCTTGGTCATTTCTCATCTTCCTTTCAGAGGGGGAAAACCGTGGCCGCTAACACATAATCTTGCTTCTGACGTTACTGCTGGAGCACCAGACTGACCCCACCTGGAAGACAGGAGGGTGCTGGGACTTCTCCTTGATGTCTGAGGACTTTGTCTTTGAAGTCCAGCCTTGCCAAGGTTGCACACTCAGTTCCAGCATTCCCTAATGCAGCAGGGCCTGAAGTCCCACCGCTGGTACTCTTGTAAAATCAGCTTCTAATTACCTGCACAGGGAAGAGCCAAACCAAGAATGCATGATTCTTCCTATCCCTCAAAACATTGCTCAGGGTAATTCCTCTTCTCTAGGACAGTGCCCTCCATACAGGATAGGAGCATTCCCAGTACTGCTGATGCATTAGCAGCTTCTCTGCGCATCTCTGAGCGTGTAAACGTGAACAGGACTTTAGAGTGTTACATAAGTAACCAACAGGTAGTTTTTGTGGTGACAGCAAGAAAACACACTTTCTCGACAGCAGCTCCTTTGCTAGGTTTCAAGTCTGCCACACCTCCAGAGGGACTTAGCAACCTTTACAGGAGCAAGCTGGCAGGCGGGTTGCAAGCCCCCATTTCTGTCTCCATTCTCTCCTCCTCAGAATTTTCCATTTGCATTGACATTTTCCCAAACTTGTAAGAAAGATCTCCGATGTGCGTGACTATGGCCTGAAGAGCTGAAGTTTGCTGATATATTATGAGAAACTAAAAGCAAGAGCTTATAATGGGAAGTGTTGGGCAATCCTGTCTTTCCTGAAGGCGAAATCCCCTGCTGTGCCTGCCACCAAGATTAATTCCAGATTTCCTTAGATTCTGTGACATACACAGGGTCTGTCCTAGCAGCTGCTAAGCACTATCAGGTCTAATTCTCTCTTTCAAATCTCTCAGCCCTACTATCAGGAGCATTATTGTGAGGAGATTTTTCCTGAAATCTTCATGAGACAATATTGGGAAATCCTGATTAGTCAGTAAAACCATTGTTTATCCTCCTGGTAAAACATAGCTTCCACTAAACGAGAGTTATTCTCTCCTTGAAGATAAGAAAATGCTAACAAAATTACTGGAAAATGTAAGATCACTGGTTAAACTTGCGGCAAAATGCAATTTGCATCTTAATTCTGTTTTCTCTCATTTAAAGCCTTATTCAAATGTCTTATTTGGCACTGAAAACATTTGTCTCAACCTAAAAGTGAACTTTGAAGGGGGGGAGTCTGAATAAAACCCCTACAGCTGTTTTTTAATTGTCCAGGAAGAAAAAAAAAAAAAGCACACTTCCCAGTATAAACACTATCTTGGTTTTATTTGGGGTGGGGTTTTTTTTGTTGCTGTTATTTTGTTTTGGGGTTTTTTTCAGTTCAAGGAGAACATTCTGTTTATTTAGAGTTAGATTATTTTATTTATCTGTCAGCAAAGCACATCTGTATTTCTTGGTGAGACAGAGGAACATAGGAACTGCTCTGCGAGGTCAGACCAGGAATCTGTCCAACCCTGTATCCTGCCCCCAACAGTGGCCGGTAGCAGATGCTCAGAGCAAAGCACAGAGGAAACAGGACCAACGCCCAGGGGCCTTCCCTGGTGTCCCCACTGCGTTCCCAGCACTCAGTGGTCACAGGGCTTCCTGAGCTGGAGCTCCAGCTGAAACGCTGCATTGACAGTCACCAATGGCCCAGTCCTCTCCAAATATGTCTAATCCCCTTTGAGCCCCTCTACCTGCTCAGCCTTCGCTGCATCCTGTGACAAAGATGCAGGCACGAGGCAGCTATGCTGCATGTGAAATTAATACTTGCCCTCTTTTTAAACCTGATATGTCCTTGGAAGTCTCTTAGTTCTCACATTACAAGAAACACTGAATTGGCTTTTTCCACTGAATAGGTCTTTTTTCATAAGCTGCTTCCTCACTCCTCTCGTGCAAGCTTGGACATAGCCCTTCTCATTCTTGTTTTAATTCTTGCTGTACCTCTGGCTCTCCTGTATCCATTTGAGGAGGGTTGAAGCCTGGCATGGCTTGGACTTATAATTCATATGCCAGCTTCATTTCCTGGTAATATCTAGTACTTAATTTGCTTTTTTTTTAAACTACATTGCTGAGTATCAGAACCATGCTTTCAGAGAATTTCCCATCATTATTCCAAACTTCTCCCTAAAAGGCAGCAGCTTGCTGAGAACCAGCTGATGGCTAAGTGGTGGTCATTTTGTTAATTCTCCTCTGTTTCATTACTTTGCTCTTACTAGCACTGGCTATCTCCTGATGTTTTATCTCCCAGTCACACAGCAGTGTGAGATCCTGTTGCAACTGTTTAATATTGGCTCTTCTGCAGAGTTCTGCAACATCTGCAAATATGGTCAACTCACTGCTTATCCCCTCTTCCAGATCTTTGATTAATACATTGGAGTACACCACCTACATCCTAGACTACAACAGCTCTGCGAGAGGACTTGGGACTTTTTCCTTCTGCAGCTTGGCTTTCCAGTGCCTGGAGCAATGTACCACTTTTGGAAAGCTGGGTACGCTTTATCAGTGATGGCTTGCTTGGTCACACACTTACAAACCTCTGCAAAGACTGTGAAGCTTGATTCTCCCCCACAGAAGCAACCTTTCTTTCCTTTCATCATCCACCTCACACACGAAATCCATCCTTGTCTACCAATCTGTATTATTACTTTCAATACCCAGGATAGAAGGCCAGCACACTAGTTTGAAGTTCTTAGGTTCATATATGCCACATATATCAAATTAACTATAAGTTAATATATGTGGAATAAAAGGTTCAAGTGTGACGTTTTATTGTTAAATAGACGGACAGCAAATATTCCCTGGAGACAAGTTCCATTGTGTGTGCTAGCTTCCCTATTAAAAGCCTAACTTCTTCCACAAACTAGGCTAATGTATGCCCACAAAAAAAACATCTGGAAAATTGTCCATAAAGTGTTCACTTAAGTTTTGCACCACAAAATCCACTGACAGTTTCTTCTCCCATACACTCCATTTTTGTATTCACAATTTTGCTCCTATAGTCTCTTGCAGGTTAAACATAACGTAACTTCAGCTATATTGGTACAGTTGTTGATGCTTCAAGCTTGTCAGTGTTTAGGAGGCATTTGGCCAATACTTTAGCTTGATCAGGCAGTTGGACTAGATGATTGTTGTAGGTTCCTTCCAACCGAAATAGTCTATTCTATTGTATTCTAAATCAGAGCTTTCTCTGTGGAATAATTGTGCATAACTGTTGATAGTTTAGCATACTTTCCTTCAGCATGATCATCCCCCAGTTTTACAAACTAAAAATTTACATACTTTTAAAATGTAGTCAAATTAATAACATAGGGTAAAAAAATGCAAATTTATATTTGACTTACCTGTCTTATATACCTGAGTGTGTACACGTGTGTGTGTGTGTGTGTGCGCGCGCGCGCAAAAGTGAGCATTCATACAAACATTAGAGAAGGTAAATGGATAAACAACGGTACAGGAACTGTGTTTTATTACAAAACACTGAATAAAACCCGAAGAGGTAGAAGTTACCTATAGCAGTGAAGGCATCAAGTATTTAATCACGAACATAATTACAAATATGAAAGCACTGTCTGTGAAATTAAATCAATCTATCAGGTGCTTTAAAAACAGGCTTCCGCTTAAATATTTTGCTTACCCACAGCTTCAGTAGGTATCATCATGGTAAACAAATGCAGATTAATGGAGGGAGTGTGGGTGCTTTCACCTCTCTCCCTCAAAATTAGCAGAAGTACCACACTGTGCCTTCCCGCATGGTAATACATCAGGGCTGTGCAGCCTTGCCTCCACCCTCAAGTCAGTTCAGGGCTGTGTTTGCCTCTGGGTAATGTTAAATTTAGGGCTTGTGTTCCAGGACTACTCATCTTCACCTCGCGGCTCTCTCAGCTGCAGTATATCACTCACAGGCCAATACCCTTAACCCATAGGGGGAGTATCCCATGTGGCATACACTAATTTATAAATGAGAATGATATCTGAATGCGTCACATTTCAGTGAAGAAAAACAAACCTTATGGACTCTTTTAAGGCTGTGATAAATTGGAATGTGCATGGTACAAATATTTATCTTGCACCCTTATTACAAGTATTTCCTTTTCACTGGTTAATTTAATTAAGAGGTGTCCCTTCGGATTGAAACTTTGTAAGATGGATATATTTTTCTCCAAAACATAATTAATTTTGAATGAAGAGGGGAAAACTCATAGCTCCTGAACTTATTAATAATGATCTGAATTAAAATACATTCCTGGCTTCCTTGAACACTTACGTATGTTACAGGATAGCTGGGAGGGGAGACAAGAGGGATTATTTTTGTTTTCATGAGGAGGACCTGATCCCAGAAACACTGTTGGACACGTATGATGAGGAGTTAGTCACAATGATTTCTTTGGCAAGAGAGAAAGAAGCAGAAACAAAAACAACACTGACCCAACTTTCTGACAACGGGGGAGACGGGGATAAGAGTTGGTATGGAATCATTCTCCTTCCCTTCCAGTGCCCAGGATCCCATCTCACTCCAAAAAAGTCGACTCCTTGTCGACAGGAGCGGGAGAAGCCACCAACTTTCCAGGCATGTCTCATGGCCCAGAGGGGGTCACCCTCCTGCATGGCTCCAGGGGTTGTGGGGGCCTCCCATGTGTTCCCCTTTCTGTGAAGTACAAATCATCACCCAATACAGGACACTGGGCCCCCAGGGAAGGCAAAACACACATAAGACCCTATCCTGGTTCAGCTGCCAAGTTCTGGGTGAGAACAGCCTTCCTCTGAAGACTTTACCTGAATTGCAGACCCAAAACCAAAAAGGGAAAGATGAATCCCAGTGGAGAAGGTGCTATTTAGGGGTGCAGAGGGTCAGGATTTTGTTGCTTTTGGTCTGCTGTGCTAATCTTGGATGTGCCACTTTATCTCACTTCACAGGACCCCTTCCCAGCTTCTGTCTGATCTAATTCAAGGGCAGTATCTCTGGATCACGAGCTGACTCCTGCTGTGTCTGTGCAATGAGACAACAAGGCTCCATGCACAACTTTGCTGACACACGGGCATTACAGAGAGATGATGACAAAGCTGCAACTGTTTTTCCAAAATATCTGTTTGCCTCCCCAGTTCAGTCCCTACAAAGGGGTGAGTGATTTTGTGCCTGATTATCTTCTCGAGGGAGAGTTTAGAGATACAAATGTCTGGGACACACACCTATTTTGAGAGGCCTTTTCTTCCACAAATAGAAGTTTACAACTTCGGTGTTTACAACTTCCGTTACTGCATCTGTGGCATACTGATGAGGGATGATTTTAATGACATTCAAGGTCGAATAATAGAAAAAGGTTTGTCACTTCACTTCATCTTTAGGGGAGAATTTCCAGTTTTGAGTATTCTGTCAATAATTCCTGTCGTATTTTCTCTCATTACAGAGCCTACCATCACACTGACAGCAGACTCATCAGCAAAATAAGAGGCATCACTGCCAGAAGAAAAGGCTACTCAAACATAGATACAAAGTCTAGCAAAACACCTCAAGCATAGAAACTTGAACCTGAATCACTGCTGCAGGTATAATTGAAGGGATCTCTCAACACAATAATCAAATCCATGTTAATACTGCTTTGCTTCTCAGCCCCCTCCAGCACCTGCAGAAATCTCTCTGTTGATCCTAAGGCCTTCAGTGAGATTCAAGCCAGACCATTTGGTCAATGCCAGCTCTTATATCAGCGACTGGCACCCCTTCATAGCTCACACGTCCCACTTTTAAAAGAACAATTGTGGCAATGCTGTGAGTTGAATGACAAAACTCAAAGAAAAATTAACTTGAAGATGTTTCCCTAGCAACTGTGTGCAGCAGTGTTACCACCTGTCCAACATTACAGCATCACATTTTGAATTAAAAATAATACAGATTGAAATCTTTACCACTTAAATGGCAAGTGCAGCCTGGCAGAGACACAGCCTTCCTTGGTCACACCAGTCAGTACCCAACTCATAATGCTGGATCTCACCTTATGTGGAAGACCTTTCTGGATAAGGAACAGCAATGGCCATCAACAGAGGTTCAGGGAGCATAACAACCAGCAAGCTGGCCCTGAAAATAAAAATTCTTAACTTAAGTATTGTTAAAAGAAAAAAAGTGCTGATTATCTTTCTCCTTCCATTCCTGATCCTTCTCACTCCAACACTAGTGTAATTTTATCACATGCTATTTAACGAGTTACCATCAGCCATCTGACACACATTAGCTTTCTTGAAACCAAAGCCATGAGTTCCCAGTGGGCAAAGCAAGGATTACTCACCAAACTGTAATCATCTTTGTGCAGCAAGTCTTTCCCAGTCCTTCTTGGTCATCTTTCCTAGAATGGCCTGACTCTTGGAAACAACATGCCCTGGGGCAACTTACACTTCCTTTCCTGGCAGACTCAGAGGTCTGTATTTTCTCTCCACTGTATTACCCAGAGTGATGCAAACAGTGGGAGGGAAGTGGTGACAATCCCATTATTATCCTAACAAGGCCACCTATCTTTCCTTTACATTACCAACATTATTTTAACTGATATAGCCCAGTCTACTGCACGAGGTCAACTTTTTATGCTGAATCCTACCTTATTTCTCTCAGGGATGCTACCTTAGTTTGAATATTTAGGCACACAGATAAAAGGCTGCTATGATATAATACTGTAAAATCTATTCACACTGGTACATTATCTATGAGTTGTACTCCTGAGAAAAATGCAACATTATACCCTATCACCCTGAGAACAATTTCCACTCACCTGTGCTGGAAACATCCTGTTCCATAAACTTGGGTTCTGCCTTTTGGACCTGAAAACACTCTGAAAATGCTCCCCAGAGATGGTCAACTGATTGCTTTCCTTAACTGATGCATGCTCAGCATCACTAACATGGATTAAATTAGCAATATTAAATCAAAAACATCATATCTTGCACTGTGATTTACAGTTTACCTCCTGTGGTACAAGAGGTCTTTGGCACACTAAGGCAGAGAGGCTTCAAATGCCATCAACAGGACATTTTTATAAAAAGAATGTGAGGTAGGGGAAGCATTCATCAGCATCCACACATTAGTTGTGCAGCTTTTCCTCCTGCTTGTTGGGTGTTCATACTTACTCCATTCATTCTTTCTATAGCTCTACATGTGCCATCAGTAGGAAAAACTCAGCCAGAGGCTTTGCAGGGCAGGGCTAAACAGTCTCAGAGTATCTGAAAGTCTCTGCTGATGAAGCAGGAGCAAGACTATGCGATCACCCTAATCCATGAGAAAGGGGATGTTGCTTCTTACCCAGGGAAAATGGTAGGTTTGTGCAACTCAGCAGAGCAATCCAGGAGAGAAAAGAATGATCAAAAAGCTGAAAACTCAACTGAGTGAGGAGGCACTCCTGCAGTTGCTGGGCCTGCTTTGGGAATACAGACTCCATTGCCTGAGCTACACACAGGGACTTGGGCAACTTGAAAAATCATGGCAGTGAGGTGAAGTTCCTGATGACTGGAAGAAGGGTAATATAACCCCTGTTTTCAAGAAGGGGAAAATGGACAACACAGAGAACTACAAACCAGTCAGTCTCACCTCTGTGCCTGGTAGGATCATGAAGCAGATTCTCCTAGAAAGCATGCTAAGGCACATGAAAAACAACAAGGTGGTTGGTGACAGCCAACATGGCTTCACTAAGGGGAAATCCTGCCTGACCAATTTGGTGGCCTTCTATGATGGGGCTACGGAACTGATGGACAGCGGCAGAGCAGTTGACGACATCTACCTGGACCTGTGCAAAGCATTCGACACTGTCCCACTTGTCTCTAAATTGGAGAGACACCAATTTGGTAGATGGACCACTCAGTGGATAAAGAATTGGCCGGATGGCCTCATGCAAAGAGTTGTGGTCAACAGCTCAATGTCCACTTGGAGACCAGTAACGAGTGGTGTCCCTCAGGGATCAGTGTTGGGACCGATCTTGTTCAACATCTTTGTCGGTGACATGGACAGTGGGATTGAGTGCACCCTCAGCAAGTTTGCTCATAACACCAAGCTGTGTGGTTCGGTTGACACATTGGAGGGAAGGGATGCCATCCAGAGGG
>NW_009927533.1:17658-19519 GCF_000696875.1 Nestor notabilis | reverse complement strand
TATATTTTTTTTTTTTCTTTAGTGGTTTGGGCCAGGATAGAATTTCAAACATATTAATTAGCAATAGTGTGCATGTTTGTTGCTGAGCCATTAAGCAAAGGAAAGTAAGTGCTAGAACAAGCCAAGAAATACTTTTGGATACTCTGTCACAAAGAAATCAAAGCAAGAGTACCACTGTCAGCCTCTGGATTAATTGGTCTGTAGGAGTAGGTAACTTTGAAGATAGGGAGGAATGAAAGACTGATAGACTAAGGATAGATTTCACTTGCTAGTCATGCGCCAATATTTGATTGATGGTTTGATTCAGTTTGACTGATGAAAAGTTCTATCAGCTTTATGCTGCATCAAGATATAAACATGTCCAATCAGGTAAAAATGTCCCTCTGCACAAAATTATCAACATAGAGGTATATGAATAGGATCTCTGTGAGAATCCCTCACAGTACAAATAATAATTTCTTCTTTGAGGCAGTGAATTTTTGCATATATATTTGAGAAACACATATTTTCTTTATCAACCTATCCGTTAGGAATGGGTTGGGCAGCTATCCTTTTTACCTCCTTCTTGGACTGAAATTCCACACGTTGAAGATAACAATAGAAAATTGTTGAGCCTCTATTATCATCTCTTCTCACAAAGTTACTTGTAGGTGAGGAATTGGCTGCCACCCAGAAAAATCACATGCCCTCAGGAGCTGGTGTGTAAGTAACTGATTATCTGACAAAGAAATCTGGTGATTATGAAGAAAAAGGTCTCATGTCATCTCATTTATTGAGAAGGAAAAGTGCTCAGCTACCTCAGTGGCTGCAGAAGTAAGATGGGATACCAGGTGGTTAAGGGGAATCCATGCAAGTCTATATGCCCGGGGAAAGGCAAGATCATGAAAACCTTGAAAGATTCAGATGAATGCTCATGGGGAGAAAACTCATGTGAGTGAGTGCATATGCTTATTTCTGTATTTCCTTTGGCTCCATTTATCTTTTCTCCTAAAGTGTGGGCTAAAGTCAAAAATTCTTTGAGAAGATGTTGTGTTACACACTTGACAGCATCTATGAAGAGGTGAAATATAAACCAGAGCCTTTACAAAGCTGGTGAAACATGATAAGCTTAAGCAATTGGGTTACTCTAAGGGAGCATCACTGATCCTACTACCTCACTTTACCTTGTATATGCCAAAAGACTGGGTCCAAAGAGCCCAAATTGAAAGAGTACTGAAACATGCTTCAGTCAAGAGAAGAGCATGGTTTTCCAATATGGCGAGACCATCCACTATAGCCTTGAAACTGTTTGCTAAGGGAAAGCTATTAAGCCTCTTATGTCCCTAAGGTTGCCACCACCAAGGAGTTTCCCTATCTGAATTCTCTCCAGTATGGAGCAGAAGCAGATGTTTAGATGTGTTCTGGAATTTCTTGAGCTGTAGTTCAGGGCAGGAGAGCCATGCCAGGGAGGCAAAAATATGCCAGTGAAACTGCTATCCAAGGCAGTCATGGCTGGGAAGTACTTTCAGTTCTGTCCACATGGTGCTGCTTGGTCTGGGAAGCTCTCTATCTGTTCACAGATGTAAAAAACATGTTTTGCTTCCTTGGGTACAAGAGAATCTAGGAACAAAACTACTGCCTGTTTCGAACCACGGGTAGTGCAAGAGGCAGAAGTTACTAAAGATGCATCCAGAAATTGTATTGTTAAAGCTCCATCTCCTGGAGTCATGCAATTATGCAAAACATTAATGGTTTCATGGTTTATTCTTTCAAAACATTGCCTTATCGTGGTTGGAAAGACAAGTTGGAAATGGGAAAAGAATGTAAAGCACAAGGCAAGCAAAGGGAACTCTGGGGTTCATTGGCTGGTTGGATTTCAATC